>NC_051066.1:22327335-22484835 GCF_004664715.2 Peromyscus leucopus
GTTGCCTCACTGAGGGGCAAGGTCAGTGGCTCTGACCGTCTGTTATCCATGTGGCTCAGTATGGACAACATCCCTTACATACAACTGCCTGCCAAGCATGTGCTGTTTCACCAGGGTTACAGTGAACTAAGACTCTCATTACTCAACTGTAAGTGACAGCAAGTTCATCTCACTATGTATATAGGGAAAGATGATGCCTGTTTTCATGTCATTCTGCTTCTAATAGGAACATATCAGTAGTCTCTAATCACAGTACTTAAGCTCTTTTCTATCTCATGAGCCTCACAGCTGAGCTTCATGGCAGAAAGGAGAATGTTGGACACAGGCAGTCACAGGCAACTGCAGCAGCAGGCACCTCTATGGTCACCACTGACTCTCCTCCATCCCAGCCCCCAAAGAGTGGGTTAGTAGCTGGGGTAACCTTTCCAGTTTCCATAACAATTTTTTATCAAGAACTTGATACTCATTTAACTAATTGATAATTAGCCAAGAGCAATTGCTTAAAAATCTTTGACAATGTAAGTTTAAAAAAAAAAAAAAACTTTTTTTAAAGACTCATTTCTTTTTCTCACATGAGGTATGGAATGAATGCTTTCCTTCATTGTTGAGCTGAAGGTTACACGTGAGAAATGTATATTTCAACTTAGATGTCAGGGCGGCTCATAAGCACTAAGGGAACAATTAAGATTCCCCATTAAAAGTCCATAGCCTACTGAAATTTTCAGAACCACTCTCTGGCATACAAAAGTGCTAACAATAGCTGAATTAAAGGTTACATACCACCTAACCACAGGCTTTCAACAAATTATTGCAGAAATAAAGAACCACCAGTTAGGACATAAAACCTAAATAAATAAAGCAGATATTCACTTAATTTAGCTTCTCTAGCAAGTAGGTCAGCAAATATTATTCAAAATAAAAAAATGTTACCATGTCCCTGAGCTTTGAAAGGGGCAAAGCATTTATGCAGTAATTTCTAAGTACTCAGTCCACAACAACTCTTTGTTATTGGTAGCATGTATGTTGATCACCAGTTAGAAAGTAAAATTGAATTAAACCAAATAAAACCCTCTATTATAAAAGAAACATTTCAGTAAAACAGCATTGATGCAAGGACTATATCAACTAAGCCACATGGAGTGCCAGGAAGATGTTCCAAATAGCAACCTGGTAATGATACTTTAAAGAATATAATTCTAACTATTCCACATATGTCATCTTCGTGGCTCCTTCACAAAGTCACTGGACAATGTAAGTGGCTATTTTTATTATAATTTGTATGGTAAACATAAGAGGGTGAGGAAATATATTTTGTTAATTGTTTTATTAATCATGCTGCAGGAGGCCTTCTTGTGAGAGGGCCTCAAAACAAGGCAGTCTGATGGTATAGATCCAAGGAACAATGTTCCAGCAAAGTCCTGAGGCTTTTTCTAAGATGAATACAAAGCAACCTTTGCCTTCCAGACAAACCCAAGTGTGCAGTGATCAAAATATTCTTATGAGTGTTTTGTGTGGAATTACTCATGCTCAATATTTTTCAGTTTAGAGGAGGAAGACAAAGCTGGCCAGTGCCCATAGTCTTTTTTATGAAGTACAGAAGTAGGTATCTGTGTGCCTCAATGAAACCCAAAGTAAGGACAATTCAAAAAAATGTGCATGTCTTCAATAAACAATTATAAAACAAGTGATCTTTTTTCTACAACCTTGGAAACACTGAGATCAAATAAATCAACACGTATGTAGTCATCTTGTTAGTTAAGGTACAGACAGCTGTCACTGCAGACCACCCAAAATGGAAGACAACTTGCTCGCCAGTGTAACTAAGTTGGTTAGCAAAATTCTCCCAGGTTTCCCTCCTTTGCCGGTGAGGAATAACTCAAGAACTGGCTAGGACTGTTTCTTTATAGCATAGTAAGGAAACAAGGCTGTACGTCTCATAACTCAGATTGTCATTATAGCCAAACCAACTTGAAAAATACCAACAGTCATGTTATGTGCTAAGTCACATCTCACAGAGGAACACATAATAGCAAGGATTTTGTTGGTTTATATTCATGACCTTTTGTCTAACCAGTCCCTGGAGAAAAAAAAGAAAGGAAAAAAATAAAACCGGTCAGATAACCATGGAATCTAGCAAGCAAATGCCTTGAGCTTGCATGCCAGAGAGAAGACATGATGAACTCCAGCTCAGTATCATATTGAGTGAGGTTCAGTTCAGGACATAAAATAAAATGAAAAGCCCAAACTAATTAGACTGTAATGAGCAGTTCATATGCCTTATGTCATTTCATCACGTGTAGTAGGTGCTGTATCCTCGCAATGAATGACTTCAAGCAAGTCATCAGCTTCTACTGTGTTCAAGAATGCTAATCAGAAAGAAAGGGGTCTTTTATGACATGCTTGAAGAAAACAAGATTGATTGAAGCCTCTTGATCATAGCCGCACCAGTGGGATGGTGTTATCGCTATTAAATTTCACTGTGTTTCTGGAAGGTATGGAGTGTCCTAATGATACAGGCAGAAAGAAAGGAATTCATTAGTACAAAATTTGCTAAAGTTGATATGTCACCCAACAAGTTGAGAGCTGATATCCTTGGGACTATTTAGAGCCTGGATCAGAAACTCGCATGTAGATAACAGGTACCACTGTGGTTTCCCTGGCCTCTGCTTCTCCCACTTTAGCAAGCACATTTCCAAGTCTGGGCTTAGGGGAACTTTAAGTGTACCACTAAATATCTGATTGAAAAACAGAACCAAAATCCAAAGTTTCCATACCATCTCAGACTGATTTCCAGGGTACTGTGTCCAAAAGTGGTTAAAAATAAACTGCAGAAAAAGAAAGGCTAATAGAACCAAAATTCTGTTTTGTGTGTACAGTTCATGTACCTGTCTCTTTTTTTTTAACTCTATAATTCCTGTACCTACCTTTCCTGGCAGCTTTGCCAACTGTATTTGGAAGGGTTTGGTCAAGAAAGGTACTTACTGGCAGATCCTAGTAGAAGGGGATGAGCCTCGTTCCATATTTGTCCTTTATCTCATTTTATCTGCACCCTGGGCAGTGTACCAATCTTCTCTGTGTTTCTGACCCCTGCTTGAGAGACCTGCCCCTCACTGTTCATAGACACAGAAAGTGGCTCTCATCTCTGGGCTATGAGACCATGTTTTCTCTTTGAGTCCTATTCAATGAGGTAGCAGTTTTGTGCTCTCTCCAGTCCCAGGGTTGCCTCCCGTGTACCTTGTCCCCATTTTTATTATGTATGTAATCAGCTGCGAGAACGAAGCTTTCTCTGTTTGAAAAAAAAATTACCATGGTTTCTATTTTCCTGCTTTAACCACCAGTGATAGAATGTTCTAACGTAGAAGCTGTCTTCTCAGGACTATCATTCCCTTTGTGTTGCTGGAGAATTTCTCCCCAGCTCCCGCCGCCAAGCCCCAGCAGTCCCATAGCCCACCTATAAAATAAACACACAGACGCTTACATTATTTAAACTGCTTGGCCATTAGCTCAGGCCTATCATTGTCTAGCTCTTACTCTTATATTCAGCCCATTTTTATTAATCTTTACTTTGCCACGTGGTTCGTGCCTTACCGGTGGTGCTTTACATCTTCCTTGTCCTGGTGGTGGCTCCAGGCAGTCTCCTCTTTCCTTCCTCCTTCCTCAATTCTCCTCTCTCCTTGTCCCACCTATACTTCCTGCCTGGTCACTGGCCAATCAGTGCTTTATTTATATAGAGCCATATCCACAGCACCTTTGAAAATCTTCTGATGAGAAAATGCTCAAGAGGAAGAAGGGAACTCTTGAAGGAAAAGGTCACCTGGGAGGCTATCTACAGTGCGTGCCTCTAGCCTTCCTTGCTGATGCCAGAAAAGGAGATGTCCCTTTCAAACTGGTAACTACCAGGAGTCCCTGAAGAGTGCAATGTCTGCACTCTTCTGACCTTTTTCAGATCTTCTCTAAGTAACGTGTTTGAACTTGCTGCACAAATTGCACTTTTATATGACACTTAAGAGCGCACTTTTGATGTATTTTTTGATAAAACACAAACTAAATTGCTTTAGCAGTATCTCAGTTAAAATTTTTCAGAAAAAAAAAAGTCTAAGGTAAGAGTGAAAGGGCTATGAATTGTGAGATACATTGTGGTTAGGAAAAGGAAACATTTACCTTACCACTCCCACCCCACGCCCACCCCCGTTAGCCAGTAGAAAACTTGAGCCAACCAGAGAGGTGCCTATCTAATACTGAAAGTTTATCTTTCCACGTGGTGGAGGTTTTCTCTCAGTGATTTGGTAAGTAAAACTGTTTCTTGCCCTTGGGATGCTGGTCTTTCACAAGCTGCTCATCCACAACTGTGTTAAAAGGCTGTGATTGGTCATTAACAGCTAAGAGTGGTTTTAGAGACAAATACCCATACTTGCTGTTGCTGTAGTTACTTATATTTGTATTTAAAAATATAAATGCAGGTAGTACTCATTGCTCACTGACACTATACCTGTTTTGAAATTATCTCTCACACACACTAATAATTTTATGTATGAGAAGTACATAAAGCAGAGGGCCAGGATACCAAATAATCCAGTTTGTAAACAGTGGCAACATATACATCTCTATTTCATTATGGAGAATTAACCAGCCACACCTGGCTCTAGCAATGAATTATTGGATTCTTTCTTAAAAATAAGGCCAATAAACACCAAAATCAGTGTAGTTCCTTTTGGGGGGCAAGGGAGAGAAAAGGGTTGTTGAGACAGGGTTTTTCTGTGTAACAGCTCTGGCTGTCCTAGAACTCGCTCTGTAGACCAGACTGGCCTTGAACTCACAGAGAGATCTGGTGCCTGTCTCTGCCTCCCCAGTGCTGGGATTAAAGGCATCTGCCACTATGCCTGGCTCCAGTACAGTTTCTTAATTCAATATTTGTACATCACCCTTTCCCCCACCTGTCTCTGATACTCTGCCTGAATTTGTTTTAACTAGCAGGTAAGAACATAAATATTGCACACGCTAATGGGATAGTATGTGTGCATCATGTAATGTTGAAATGAGGTTATTGGGTTAAATATTTCTGCTTCCTCAAATGTTAATCATTTCTTTATAGTGAAAACTTCCAAATTTCTTTATTCTGCCTTTTGGAACACATGGAATATTGTTGTTATCATAGCCACATACTGACACACATCTAACTGTTACTTCTCCCATTGACTGCCTTTCTCTGTTATCATCACTCCTTCTACTTATTAGATATGTCCAAGTAATATTATGAATTTAATATATTAAAAAATCAATTGGAGGTAAGGGACCTTATTCACAGCATTTTCTCCTGGAGTTTAAAGATCCAATGAAGATTAGAATCTCTGTAGATAAAATTTCATCCTCACAGGAGCTGAGAAATTTAGTAGCCCTGATCCATTTCACCTGAGGAAAGAATGTGTTTCAGGCAGCTAATGCTTCCATAGCAAAACACTAGGGACACAGGATTTGAACAACAAAAATGTATTTCCTTGTAGCTCTGCCGATGAGCAGTCCAAGGCCAAGGTATCATCAGAGTTGGCTTTCCATGAGGCCTCATTGTGTCTCACAGATGGCATTCTTCTCCTTGTGTCCTTACATATCATCCCTCTCGATCTGTACTGTCTGTGTCCTGATCTCTTTTTATAAGAACACCAATAAGAATGCACTGGGGCACACCCAAATGACCTATTCTTACTTAATTGCCTCTTTAAAGATTCTATCTCCACACAGTCACATTCTAAAGCACTGGGACTTAGAGCTTCACACATAAATTCTGAAAAGATGCAAAAGTGGCCTTGTTAACCTGTCCGTTCCCCCGTGAACTTGACCTTAATGAGAGGTTCACTCATCCAGTATCTTCACTGGAAAAGATCCTCCTCAACTCTACCCAAGCTTCATGTTGTATTACGGTCCACAGGATAGTCAAATCCCCTACAGTAACTTTCAAGTATGTCTGCTTTTAAATAAGGAGTAGCTGTTAGTATAAAAGAATGAAGTTCTAGTATTTAAAATTTCAAACATCAGCTAAATAAAACAAAGTGATATTCCCATTACCTTTCAAATCACATCACAAACTAAACCAACACAGTTACCCACCCTTAAAGTCAGCTTTGTTCCTCTGTTTACTGCCCTCCTCAACTGTCTTCATTACCATCCAAACCCACCTGACATTTTCTATATTATTGTGCCTTTATTGAGTGGCAGTGGGGGGCTACATACAAAGAGGCTGCTAAAAGTTGGTAAGTAGTACTCACATACAAGTCTCCAACCCAGAGCTGTTAGAAATTATGTTTATGATTCAATAAATGGGATTTTTGACTATTGCCCAAACTGTGCCCCAGCATGACCTGGGTGAACTAATCCTGCTAGGGGTACTATTTTTGGATGCCATAAATCTAAGCTTCTGGCTATTTCTAGTCATTAAACATCCCACGGAACTTTTCATAACACTAAGGGGTTTTAATCCCCAGCTTCTGGCCAAATTCCAACTGGAATAATTATGTTCTGCTCACTGTACCTAAATTCTCCTATGAGAGAGCGAGGGACACTTTTATTGTATCTTCTCCACAATTAAGCTACAGTCCATTGAGTATGCTGTGTAGATTTTAACACGGTAGAGTGCAAGTTTATATAATTCTGTAAGTTGCATTTCCAGTCAAACTCAATTCAGCCATTACTTTTCTTCAGGGTCTTCAAAATAATTTGTGTGCTAAAATGAAGTCAATCAGTGCTAATTGTTATGCCATCTTAAATCACAGGGATCAGAACCCAGGAGTTCCCCCTAAGAGTTCCTTTTCTAACAGCAGGAAAACAGAGGGTCGATGCCTGAATTTCATTATTGCTCACATGGTTGTTTGGGAATTCAGTTTCAACTCAGAAACACACAAAATGTTACAGGCAACTTGAATTCATTAGCTTCTTTTGATTATATGGGAAGTTAGGAAGAATGAAAGCCTGGTCTTCCAGGACACCATACCCTCATGACTGAAGTTTCCAGTTTATAGTTTTAGAGGGAAAAGAATATCAATTTTTCAAAGGTCTAACCACCTAATATTCAAAAGATAAACAAAATGATCTCATTGAGGAGTTTCTAAAGCCTAAAAGGTCTTTAAATGGGCCACAAATAACAGCTGCTCTCACCAGAGAAGGGATCTGGCAGGCATCTAGTCTCAGAATCAGGGACTGGAATGGAGAAACAGAAATACTAGCACCAGATGAGGGCAAGAGTGGAGAGTTACAGTGATGGAGACATCCACTGTGGAGAGCACAGCGATGGAGACATTCGCTGTGGAGAGCATGGCGATGGAGACATTCGCTGTGGAGAGCATGGCAATGGAGACGCTAGCTGCCCCCAGTTTCAGCTTCCCAAAGGAAAAGGACTCAACTTTCCCACACACAACAGCCATCAAGATGCAGCACTCTACTTTTACAACCATCCAAATGCCCTGATACTTTTTGAATAGTGTGGGTCAAATAGCCAGCGCTTTTTAATTAGGACATCGAAAAGGTTCTTTGGAAAATGCTTTCATGGTCTCTGGTGTTCATCTTCAGATGTGGACGTCCAAGTGTCCAGCAGATAACCCAGGGGAGGTCTGCACCCAAATGATCCAGTGAATGTGGGGCGGCCAAACCAGGAAGAGGCAAAACTTAATGGTATTTTTTAATAAAGATTTACATCCAGAGTATTGGACTTCCACTGCACTTGATGTAGTCTGTAATCCCAGCACCTGGAAAGTGGAGGCAGGAGGATTAGAAGTCCAACACTGTCCCGGTGAATAACTCTTAACTTCAAAATTCAGCTTCTTTTCAAGTTTTCTTTTCCTAACAATTGGGTTTATTGTTATAAAATAACATCCTTAGATGACCAAGTAGGACTCAAAGCTGAATGGATCTTCAAGTGCTAAATAGATTTTCGCCCTGGCCAATAAGGCAATAAAAAACTAATCTCATCAAATTAAGATGTAAGAGATATTTTATCTGAACTGAGAAAGCTTAGGAAAATACATACAAAGCTTTAATAAAATAATGTACATTTAGTCCTTTATTGTTCTTCTGCTTTCAAGAATATTCAGTTTTTCTCATGAAAATATAACAAATGAGAAAACTATGAAAATGTATTTGGTGAAAGCGTACAAGCTACATTCTTATTTAAGCAGTTTCCACTTTCCCCCTCTTCAAATGTTGAAGCACTGTCTTTAAACTGCTACATATCCAGAAGGGTTGGCAGAATTGGGCCTAGAATAAAATAAGATATGATTTGTAAAAAACCATCTTCATATATTTGAATAAGGTACGCTCCCTCTCTAACTTACTCTGTAAAATGGCTCTTACAGCAGTTGTTAACACCATCGTGTGAATATGAAGCAATGTGCTATCTCTCTGAGTAATATTTGCATTTTGGATCTCATTTCTAATTGTGGAATGAAATAATCTGTTCCAGATAAAAGAATTTTAAGTTTAAGCCCAGAAATTATTTTTGAGCTCTATTTGATCACCTTTTTTTTGGGTAGCTTAAAAGGAAGACTCATGGAGTTGTAGTTTTTCTTGAGAGAATACCCCCTCCCTGCCAATTTTGCTGTATAAAACTACATTGTTTTACATTATGTATGCTAATCAGTGCACTTGGAGGCTGTAGGGAGCTGGAGGACTTAAAAGTTTATCTAATCCAACACCGTTATCCAGAGTTTTTCAAATACTAAAATCTATGGCTGTCTGGTAACGAATTTTTGATGCAAACAGCTCAGGGTGTTATAACGGCCTTTCTCTCATGAACCTCCAACGACGACACAGTAAGTAACTGTCTTAGGTGTAGGCCTTTACATTCGGATGTCAGTCCAAAGATGCAGGCTTTGTTGTGAGGCTATGAGATCACCCACCATGGATGATGTTGTTTTCTTAAGAATGAAAATGGCTATGCTTCATGTAATTCGTACTCTAATCATTTCTCCTCGTTGGCCAGAGGAAAGCTGTGTATGACCACATGCTGGGGTCTGGAAGGAAATTTAGAGTTGGTGAAAGAAGGAAATCCTGAATTCTACAAAAAAGATACTAGGTGGGGTTTTATTAGCCCATTTCTCCAACAAGGAATTAACCAACCATACAGTTAGACATACACCTATATTAAGATGAAATTGTTTAGCTATCATTGGCCCACTTCTTAAAAAATCAGTTATAACATATTATCAAGTTATCAAGCAATTATTCGAATCATCTAGTACACAATGTTTACTAGATTTCTCTTTTCAGTTATTAAAGATTATGTGGAGCTGTTGACTGGTGGTAAGAATACATAACCAAGGAGAGGTGTGGAATTCATTCTGACTAGTAACAGATATCATATAGACCTTGGCTTGATCTGAAAGGTTTCACATTCCAAATCCAAACATCACAAGTTATTCATGACATGACAGAAATTGTATTTTAATGAATGAATATGATGTCAACTCCTGTTTTCATATAGAGCCATGATGTTATCTCAATGTAATTAAGTCATAAAAGTTTGCATATTCTCGTGGGACCAAGTCCTGTGCTCATTGCATGAGTTGGCTGTTTGAAACCTGGAGCTTATGCAGGGACACTTGACTCAGTCTGGGAGGAAGGGACTGGACCTGCCTGGACTTAGTCTACCAGGTTGATCGTAGTCCTCGGGGGGTGGGGGGGGAGGATTTGCCCTGGAGGAGGTAGGAATGGGGGTAGATTGGGGGTAAGAGGAGGGGGTGGGAGGGGGGAGAATAGGGGAACCCATGGCTGATATGTAGAACTGAATGGTATTGTAAAATAAAATTAAACTAAATTTAAAAAAAGATAAAAAAAAAAAGTTTGCATATTCTCTTGTTACTTTTGTTAACATTTGGCTAGGCTATTAGATCCTACAACCAGGGAAGGAGGAGGTCCAAATATATAATCTACATATTTCTTATGCTATGATAGAAATGAATTTAACATGTTTTCAAGAAAAGATTACAACTGTGTGATTAGGTAACAGAAGAAATGTATAGAACTTATAATGAAAGAATTTAGAAAAGAAAAGCAACATATAAATATCATAATTGTATCAGTTTTTGATATATCATGTGTTATACATGAGAATGTATCATGAGCTGAGTGGTGGCAGTGGCGCACGCCTTTAATCCCATCATTGGGAGGCAGAGGCAGGTGGATCTCTGTGAGTTCAAGGCCAATCTGGTCTACAGAATGAGTTCCAGGACAGACTAAGCTATACAGAGAAACCCTATCTTGAAAAACAAAACAAAAACAACAAACAAAAACTGTATCTTGAGAAGTCTATGTAGGGTCATTCCTGTGAAAACATTGATGTCACAACTTTATCAACATTTTAATTGTAGCACATTTGTCTAAGAGGGATGTGTTATACAATCTAGCACTTGACACAGAAGGAAGATGTCAACCATTTGCCAGAAATCAAGAAGCCCCCCACCCCCATCTCATGAGATCTAAGCAAAAGCAGTCTGAGTGGGATACCATGACTCAAAGGGTCAGGCCTGGCCTGAGACTTCCAGTGCACTCCAGACCCACAGAAAGGTGAGACAGATCTTTGTTGCAGTATATTCTTCCAGAGACCTTAGGTCAACTCCCTGCTAAGAGATAATGCCAACTCCATAGAACTTCTACAACTCCAGAAGTCACTAGTGACAGCAGGCACCATGATGTTCCTACAGGGTGGAACACATATTTCATGTAGAGTTAACTTGAGAACCCTGTTTATTTGACATTATCACCATCTCCATTCACTTTTCTTCCAAGTCCAACAGGAACTGGAGAAAAAGGAAGAGTTTTGCACCAAAGTGCTCTACTAGTTAAGTCGGCTAAGAAAGGAACTAAATTTGCCAGAAGTCTTAGAGATTGCAAACTGTTCAAGTTGACAGCTTAAATGGTTGATTCAGTCCATCCTTGGTATAAACTGGGAAAACTAGATAGAAAAAAACAGACCAAGAGAACTCGGCAACCTTGAGACCTCTTGAGTTCATTTCTATCAAAGGAGTTTCATTCTTTATAACTATTTAATAGGAGATTATTCCCCATGCAAAAAAAAAAAAAGAATAAAAGACTGTTTTGGGGGAGGAAACAGAAGAACAAAAGTAACCATTAGGTAACACAAATAAATTTCGGTCACGCTGTAAAACATGTATGTATTTGTTGCACCATTGGGAGGGTGACTCAAATTGTCTTGTCGATATTGTTGTTTCCCTTGCATGGAAAATAGCACTAGGGTGTTTTGTATGTAGGAATCTCCACTGATGACATAGCAGACAGCCAGGAAACAGGTATGTTCTATCAGAGAGAGAGGGAGACATTTGCATAGCTGTGGCTCGTTGTGATGAAGAGGGAGCATGAAGAGACTTGGGATAGGTGACTTCATTGAGTCATAGACCTAGAACAGCTGAGCTGAAAAATCCTATCAACTGTCCTACTTTGAGTGGACATTTCCATGAAATCAAAATAACTCGATGAAACAAGAATCCTCCGTGACTCCCTGCTTTCAAACTTAGAAATCTCCAAACTTTAAGAAAGAAAATCTTTCAGACTATCTGTAAGAGGCTCAGAATGGTGGCACAGGTCTATAATCCCAGCATTCAGGAGGCTGAGGCAGAAGGAGCAACAGTTCCAGACTGCCTTCATTTACATAGAGAGTTCAAGGCCAGTATGCGCTATGTGAGACTCTATCTACAAAAAAAAAAAAAAAAATTAAGTGCAAGTTAAATCTGAAATACCAAATTCATCTAGTGTTTTCCTTAAATAAACACATGATGGATATAAGATTAATTCAATGCTCAGACCTCAGAAATAACACACACACACACAAAAAAAAAAACAATTACCATATAATTTCTTAAGGGCTATTTGAGAGATTAATTTATATAAACACTATCTATTAATATGCTTCACCCTTCACTGTAGTTTATTGGGCAATGAAAACATGGCTAAAATTCTAGCCAAGAGGATCTGAAGCACAAATATGCATGCCACTCTGGCTAAAGATAGTTGTGATGCCATCGAAATGATGTGCTTAGTTTTTCAGAAGCATCAGCACAAGGCATTTGCAAATGTGCCAAACTCTCCAAAACTTTTTGCAAGGAAAATGTTTGAGGATAGAAATAGAAAGCTATGCTGTAAACTAAAAGCAGCCTTGCAAGTAATTACATGCCCACTTCTCAGGGTGATAAATGACACTTGCTCGTGCTTTTTCTACTGGTTTCTATGACTTATGGGAAGATTATAGGTAATCTTTCCATTGATACTAGTAATGTTGCATCAGCGCCATAAACGTCAGTCTGGAGTAAAAGAACTGAATAGGAACTAGAGCCAAAACAGGTGGTTAGGGAATGTAGCCATTAAACTGTTAGGCTGAAAAACAAGGGGTCTAAGGAGGTGGAGTGGAGAATCGATGAAGATCAGCGAGGATCATTCCACTGGTAGTGCAGCTGTGAGAAATAAAACTCAACTCTGATCAAAATTGCAATTGACAACCTGAAGACAAATGGAAGGCCAGAGACAGACAGCTCCTTGAGAAGGCTTGGCACCCACAAGTTTAGTCAGAGCAGTGTGCAAGGGAAATAGGATGCAGATGGGGGTAAAGGCAGCCAAGAAGACATGGTAAGAGAGGAGACTGAACATCAAGCTTGTCAGGTGAACTTCAGTGCGAGGTGGTAGGGATGAGTCCTTGTCAGCTGTGGACGTTCAGAAAAGGTCTCTCAGGAAGCAAGTGAGATTCCAGTCCTCCTAAGCATGGGTTTGACTTTGTTTCATGGCCACACAGCTCACGTGTCTTTAACCTCCTTCCACTTCCTTCCCAGATGAACTGCAGTTTCCTGGAGACAGTTCTTTAGCACAGGGAAGCTAGCCTGAAGCCCTCTGTGGTTACATGCTTTTTCACAGGGCATGTGCTTCCACGATCCTCCCAAGCAAAGATCTGAAAAGTCATCCAAATACTAATTTTCACTAGTTCTATTGCACTTCACAGTTTTCTGAAGGGAGAAAATATCTTTACCTTGTTACAACTTCTATGTTAGTTTAAACCAGAGTTGTCTAGCTTTTGACCAATAAGCCATATCCACCATACCCATATGTCAAGTCAAAATTGCTCCTGACTGCTCAAGAGATTTTTTTTCCTTTTTTAAAGTTTAGAAATTTTATAGAGTTCTTGTGCGTGCATGCGTGCGTGCGTGCGTGCGTGCGTGCGTGTGTGTGTGTGTGTTTGACTATCAAGTCCAATCTCCCTCCCTTATAGAAAGCACTGCTAAAACAATCGAATACTCAAGCTCAGTCTTGCTGTTCTTCATGGGTGAGCTCTTTCTAGAAAGTTCTTTTCCAATACCTTTTAACAAACAGTTCCATTTGTCCTGTCTTTACTTCTTAACTGAACCCTTACAGCATTTCATTCGTGACAGTGGAACAGATGTGTAGAGGCAGTTACTTCCTTGCTTAACCTTCTCTTCTCTAAGTGAAACTTCCCATGACTATCTCATTTAAATTACAACAGTATGCCTCTACTTTTGCCATACAGCCATCGTTCTCTGCAATGGGCTTCATTAAATGTGGTACCCAGACATAATATCCTGAACTTCTCTGAGCAAAGAACTGATTCCCTCAAATTGACCTCTGACCTCACACATGTAGTCATGGCATCTGTGGGTGTGGGTGTGTGCATGGGCACACGTGGTGGTAAGGAAATAAAACATAACTTCAAATGTAAATAAAAAGGGAAACTAGAGCCAGGACAAACTCAAGACTATCCCAGGGCAGGGAAAGACCCATACACGCAAGTGCAGTTTTCAACTAAGAGGACATACATGAGGACTTCGTTAGTGTGTGGTGGCTAAAGAGAAAAAGAAAAAGAAGGAAAGACACAGTATAATCAACAAAAGGAAAGCTGGCATCAGATCAGAAATGGAAACAGCTTAAATCAATTGTGACCCCCCAATTTTAATTGTAACTGAAATAATGATCATTCTATTTGTAACAGTAATATATAAATGATCCATTGTTTTAGGGTGGGCTAACCTGCATGACCCCCAGGTGGGGCATCTATGTATAAAGTGGTTCCAGAGGAGCTGTAAATGGATGTGTATCACTAAGGACAATATTAATATGGAGATGAAACTGTGGAAATTAATGAAAAATCAAAATGAGAGACAGCAAATGGGGGGAGGTGTCAAGAAGCAGCGCCAGCCACCTAGGAAGAGAACTTGTACTGAGCTGTCAGCAGAGGTGATGGAAGGGGGTAGGTGGCAGTGTGTGAGTGATCACAGGTATTTGCTGCTGCGGAGTCTACATATGAAATCACTCACAATAGGCCCAAGTACAGTGCAGTTAACCACACTGGCATGCACTTTCTGGAAGACACTGGAGTTCTGCTTCCCATGAGAAAAACCTATTTGTGCTGACAGGAGGTTCACTGAAGCAACAAAACACTGGGAACATTCAGAGAGGCATTTGCCTTGCTTCAGAATTAAACATCCCTCCAGGGGAACAAGAGCAAGTGATATTGAAAGATCAAAAAAGAGATCGGAGCTCCTCAAATGCAGGCAAGTCCACCAATCAAGGGTTAGAAGAACCATGGTCATGAGTCTGGAAGGCAGAGACTGGATCTCACAGGCTGATAGACAGTGGTAATAGCCAGGCAAGATCCGGAGGATGAGACTCCAGACAGACTCCAAAGAATTGATTCTCGGACAGAGAGGAAAGGAGGGGACAGAAACTGGGTGATAAATTTCAGGGTTAAAAGAGCAGCAAGGGACTAATTGCTTGTGTGAGGCCCAGAGTGAAGATGCTAGACATCTGGTCTCTAGTATAAGGAGATGCTTGACCCTTCAGGAGCTGCTGCTGTGAGAGGGTGGGTGGGTGAAATGTGAGGAGGGGGGTGAAACAACTCTGGTGGAATTTTACTGAGGTGAGAGAATTGGTTAAGAAGAAAAAAAGAAAGAAAAAAAACCCAGCTAGGTCCAGAATGTTTCTGTTAGTGTTTCTTAGTAATGGAAATAAAAACATCTATAAACAAAAAAAAAGGCAGTGGAAAGAAGAGTCACTGGTGAAATTATGGGATTCCCCACCTCCCAGGGGAAAGGAGGAGCTGGATAGATGGTTATGAACACAGTGTCTTGGACAAGAACTTATTTAAAATGGAATCTTCTCAAAGGAGGTCAGGGCAGGGAGGATGCCAGCGTCCGAAGCCCTGGATTTCTGCACTCTTTAAGCTGCTGCCATCTTGTAAACCCTAACAAGTGTTTCTCTCTGGGCCTCCATCAGCTCTTTCTAGTGTGTAACTGATCAGCCAGGCGTAGAACACAGATATGTGAAAGGGAAGAGGATTACCGAAAAGGAAGATTTGGGACACTTCAATATGCATAGTAAGTTAGCAAGCAACATAATCCAGTGATGACATCATGTAGGAGTCAAATGAGCATCAGCTGAGGAACTGAAGGCCAGGAGAGGCTACAGAGTACAGTGGCCAGATCTGCTATAAAGCTAATTCTGGCTCTGCCTCTTAGAAGCGTGGGACTTTGGACAAACTACTCACTCCTGCACATATGTCCCCTCATCCGTAAGAGGAGAGTGATGGTTGTCTTAGGAATGTCATGAGAAAATATGAGATTAATGAAGAAAGTCAATAGATGACATGTGCATGGCATGTGATACTTTGCCCAGCCAACCCATGTGTCAAACCAGCTCATCACACTTGAAATAAATACAAACAGAGTTGAGAGCAAACTCTAAAAAACTCTCCGTGGCTTCCAACCACTAGCACTTCATAATTTTCCCTTATAGGGTCATTATCTTCAAGGGAAAGTAGAGAAAGCAGTTAATGAAAATGAATCTCAGGAAGAGGAAGCTGAGTGTTCCTCGGGAGCAGGTGGGTATCTGCCTGAAGGAATGAGGAGAGAGAGAGAAAAGGCAGAGGCCATTTGATGGTGAGCACCGAGGAGGTGACCTGAAAAACCCAAAGCCTGGGGAATAAAATTCCTGGGTTCAAAAGCAAGGACGTGAAAAGGGAGACTTAGCAAATGTGGTCAGAAAAAATAAAGCGGTTTGAAGAACCCAAAGGGGTCACAGAGAAAAGCGAAACGGAAAGAAAGAGGCAAAGTCTGGATGCTAAGTCAGTCCCTGAAATGACCGGCAACAGTGTTTCCTCACAAAAAAGGAACTTCAGAGGGTAGAGAGGGATGTTTTCTTTATACCGAGTTTTATACATTTTTTGAGATTTTGTCATCTGTATATACTATTAGGTAAAAAGCAAATTTTATAAAGGCAAAACAGTATGAAACTTGAAGAGTGCTTACTTTAGCAGCACACATACTAAAGTTGAAAGAGTAGAGAAAAGGTTTGCATGGCCATTGGACAAGGGTGGCGTGCAGAATTGCATGGTGTAAAATATTCTTTTAAGATATAAAAGTAGAAAGAAGATGATTTGTGAGGAAAAAGAGACCAGAGGAGGGGAGAGAAGAAGGAAAGGTGATGGAAAGTTGAGTATGAGCAGGTATATGTATGTATACATACACCTGTGTGGAATGCTATAAATAAGCACTTTTATATACTTAATTTTATTAAGAAATAGAAATGTATATTTTAAAGCACACATACAAATGGAGGCATTAGAAAGTCACTGGCCTAAATGAGTGGCTTGGCCTCTTAAGTTCTACTGAAAAGCAGGTCAAGTCATGTCCTCAGAGACTGGGTTGCTTGTCTAGTCTCCCTTACACATGTGAAGAGGTATTCCACTCAGGCTTTAGTGGTGAGTGTAAGGTGGTCATGTAGTTGAGCTGTTGAGAATCGTCATCTGAGTTTATAGGCAATCACTCAATGATCATAACTTCAGAACGCTTACCATTCACCCTGATCTTATTCAATCCCCACCATGAGACCCAGTGAAAAAGATACCACGATTGTATCCATTCCACAAACAAACCTGAGCATGTACATAGCATCAGTTGTATTCCATCACCAAACCAAGCAGTGGTAGCAGAGTGGACTCCTTGGTAGCCATGCTTGTCACTTTGTGGATAAATTTCAAAGTGAGGATAAACTGTCAGAAAATGGGCTTTTATCTTCCAGTCAGAGGGAAATATATTAATTCAATTTTTGTACTAGTCTATTCCATGCAACAGCCCATTTTTTTTCCTGAATTACTGTTATTCTTACATTAGCTTGTTTTAAAATCTTCCCCAAGCATGTGTTTGGAGTTGCACTGCAGAAAAATTCTAATAAGATAAGAACTTCAAATGTGGATCAAAAGTTGTACCAGTGTCAGTTTCCTGAGCATAGTGAATATGGGAAAGCTCAGCAGTAAAGTTGTAAAAATGTAACTGTAGCTTGGTAGCACCATTAAATATGTATACTGTGGGCTTTTTGACAATTGTATTAATCCCTTTACAAAGCCTTCAGATGTCCCATCACAGAAGCATGGATGCTGTTTTGATCTATTTATTACTCTTAAGTGTTCAGAGAACTGTCCCTATTTTCTAATTAACACTTTTAGAGATAAAAAGACATGTATTAAATCAATCTGAATGATGGTTGTTTGTGAATCCCACAAGATAAGGCAATTTGCATGTTCACTTTGTACTTACAAACTAAATCTGCCCATCTCCAAAGCAGTCCCTTCGAATGTAAACCTTTTGTGAGTATTTGTAACTTGAAAGAAAGTTTGGCCTACTAAGAAGCAGTACCAATTATCTAAAGGGCTTCATTAACGAATATGATTAAGATACAAAGATATCAGGCATTTTTTTACATTGTTTGCTGAAGAATTTGAGGAAACAACTTTTAAAATACCCAGGGTTACAGATTATTACCTTTTAATAGGAGAATAAATAATATAACTCATTTCCCCCAGCAGTTGAGCTTTCAAAAGTAGCCGGTTGCCACTCACTTGGGGTAAAGTCGCTTTGATATGAATTAAATCACTTGCTGATGAAATGCACCTTTCAGCGACCTGTTTGAGTCCTGGCTGAAGCTATAGCTCGCTCTGGGATGGGAATTCCAGCTCTCGAGTTAACTCACACTGGTGATTCATTATTGGATTTCAGTCTTGATGAGTCAGCACTGTATGATGTTTACCAAATTGGACCTTCAAGAACATTGGCACCTCTCTCATTATTCAGAAACCTTTGTTGCCAATACAGGCTATTGTTTCCACATGGTTATGGTGTGGTGTGTTCACACTTGGGCCTCTCATCAGATAGAATTTCTTAGCTCTCCCAGGATCTGTCTTCATTAGACTTTATGTGCCCAATCACCTTTGAAACCACTTATAAAAGCCCAGTCTTCAAAACATGAGACTGGGTCCTTTATCTTTCTAAACAGTTCAACCTGGGCTTTCCCTTTGCCAAGTAACGTCAAGAAACCAGAAATATATCGTGTTAGCTAGTGAAAATGATGTCTGATTTTTCTCTCCTTTCCTCCTTAGGAAAATAAAAGGCAATACCTCACGTCCATTGATCTCTTTTGAACTGCTCTGTTAGTGAGAAGATCTGAAAAAGCCTTCCACACAGAGGTGAGATGGTGGCCATTTGAGACTGGTGTGTTGGAGGGAAGGCGCTTTCTTTATTCAACAATTGTTTATTGTCCTTCCCTTGCACAGCAGGTTCCACTGTAGGTGATACAGCTACTGTCAATGTAACTCTAAGCAAGACAGTCTTGTCTCTGCGGAGTTACTTCTAGAAAAGAGGATGCATGTCAGATAATGCAAACATGAAGTAATGTCACAACACGATGTCTCTAGGCCCTAGATATGTCCACCAAGACTGAAGCACCATAACTTAAGAGAACAAAGCCCAACAAGAACTGCCTACTCCAAGTCCCATGTGGGACCCACTTTAATAAGCACTTCCTTTTGCAGCACATCTTTCAGATACCAACTCTTCCTGGGGCCCCAGGCACAGTTTCCAGCCACAGATTCCACCCAATCATCACAGCACTGTCTTCTGAGTTGAAAACTGAAATGACCAAAGAGTGCATATTCGCCAACCATCCCAGTTATGTGAGTGATGCTCTGTCCATAGGAAAAGCAACTGCACGTCTCTGGAGACTTCATCTGTCACTGTTATTGGGTGATTAACACAGTCATACTGTTTCCTTATTATAGAAGTGTTATAATGAAGCCACGTATGAACAAATAAACATTTTAACAATTAAATCCTAAAGCAAAGGCTTTCAGCCTTTGGCTTTTGTTCCTACTGTAAAACACATGGTAACTGATACTCACACGTGGGACACAGTTCTGCAAATGTTTAAGGCTTTACACAATCCCCAGGAAGTTGGCTCTACAGCCATCTCATTCACTCACAAACAGCATGGGAATAACAGCCAATGAGAAAGAATCACAATCACGGCAAGGATAACCTTGAGTCCTCTGTCCTGATTCATTGTTAAATAAGCCACTTGAAAATAATTCTTAACCACAGACTATTTATGAAACACCTCCCAAAGAATCATGGATGTGCCACAATGGTGGCTCTGGAACCATTCACCCACAGACTAAATTCTCTTAGAATGACAGAATCGTGTGTGCTCTGAATGTATCGAAATCTGTTATATTGTAAATCGCCAGCAACTAAGCCACCCAGATCTCTACCACAGTACTTAATTTGCGTTGTTACTATAGTCTTCCTCTCCTGGGCATCTCCTCTTTTTTTTTTTTTTTTTTTTTTTTTTTTTTTTTTCATACCACAGAGATGGTAAAATCAAGGAAAGCTGTCTCTCTCTGCAGTGAGTACACTCTTTCCTGTGTCCAGTCTTTCAAATATCCACTGACAAGGCGTTGATTTGTGGAAGTAGTTGCCTCAGGTCGAATGTTCTTGCACTGGCTGTGAGCAGTCACTTCAATGGAAAGCTCTGTGGTCCCTGCCAGCTCCTCTGGTCCCCAGATGTCTCAGGACACAGCCCCGCCCTTGCCGAAGCACAGCGGTGGGATTTCCAAAGGATCAACACACCAGACTTGTCACCAAACTTACGGTGGACATCAACAAAAGGTAGGGAGCTTGCTGACTTCAGAAAAAAATAAATTTTAATATATGACATCTTCAAAAGCTTTTTAAGAGATATGATTCAGGTGGGACATGTGGCTCCTTCTGTGAATGGGGCCTTTGCATACGAGGGAGTGAATGTGGTTTTACATATCCTGTTGAACCATAAGTCCTTCTGAAAATGTAAACTAAAAGCACACTTTCCTTCTCATTAAATCCCATTATGCCAAAAAATAAAAAATAAAAAAATAAAGATCTAAGTAGAAATGTAACAGGATCTAAGCAAAGTTATACAGGGCTGCCTTGTAAACAGTATGACAAGAGACCAGAGAGAGCCTGCCTCCGTGATGCCTGGCCAGGCAGCTGCTGGGTGAAGGCAGAGCTGTACCTGAGGGCAAGTGCTTAAACAAAATACTATGACTGGAGGGCCTTATGGATTTTTTTAAATAATAGTAATTGCTATTATGAAACTGGAAACATGTTCAATAGAAAGGGGATTTATTATGTATCATGTCTGCACAATAAAATGCTCCTTGTTGGGCCATAGCAAATAAATAATAATTTTTTTTTTTTTGGAATTTCTATGATACTAAGAAAACTGTAAGCTAAAGGCATATTTTAAAAATTCAGCAAGAGGAAGGGGAGTGTAATGGGAAGCCAACCGTGAAAGAGGGCCAAAATCAAAACACTGGAAAAAGCAAAAACCCCACAAGAAAACAGAAGAAAGAAAAGAGAGAGGGAAGGAGAGAGGTAAAAAAGCAGAGAAAGAGGGAAGTGAAAAGGAGAATAGAATAAAATATAAAAGTTTGGTCTATTCAAGCACTACACATTCAGAGTGGATCTGCAGAAGGTTAGAAAGCACAGGTGTCTTTTTAATTGTGATACATTGGGAAAATTCACACTGTTAAATGAGCCTCTGATTCTCACTTCTACCTGCATGATACAGAAACACACTGTTAGTATGCTGAGCTAAAATCCAAAAGATGCCAAAATCAGTGCATGCAGATAAGAGAGCTGCAAGATTCTGCTGTCATATGTTCCTTTAGTACTAGAGCAACGAGAGAATTTGGACATTTCTATTTTGTATGGCATTAACAGGATGCATATGCTCAGACTGCATCATTATAAGATGGTGCGTGCGTGCGTGCGTGCGTGCGTGCGTAGCCCGTTGGGGACATCAGAGGCCACCCTCCGGTGCTGGTCTCCTTTCACCCTTTTTGGAGCCGGGCCCACTTTGTTGTTTCACTGCTGAGTAACAGCTAGCTGTCCCGTGAGGTCCCAGGAATCCTCCTGTGTCCACCTCCCATCTCATGGGTTACAGACGGACATGCCTGGCTTCACAAAGGTTCTGGGTAGGTGAACTTGAGCCCTCATATTTTGTAGCAAGTCCTTACCCACTGAGCCATCTCTAAAAGCCACTATTATTTTTATGTTAAAAATATTCTTAAGAGGTAGGAGAGATTCATTGCTGTTTTTTCAAAGATAAATCATTTAAAGGTTAGATACTCAAGTCCAGTGAATGATCCCAGGCACTGGAAGTGAGGAACCTGTCAAGAAAATGACAGACAACTTGAAAGGGGTAACTAATTTTCACAAAGTGTGGGGTCTAGGAAGAAAACAGCCTGGGAAGGTGGAGAGGACACAAAAACGAAGAAAGCTACTTCCCCATGTGCAATGCAGACCTAAAGGGCAAGTTACCATCTACACTGCAGCTGAACTGTTTCCGGGGCACTGGCTTTATGAAATCACTGTCTCCAGAGGGACTTGCCATCCCTGCAAGTGTGGGAAAGCAAATCATTCTGTTGACTGCAAACTTCTTTTGTTCCCAACCATTACCACTGTAAATGATTTTGTCAGAGGAGGTGACCTTGGGGACAACTTTCCATCTCCGAACAGTGGTTTATGCTGACCACATGGCTCAAAGTTAAGATTTGGAAGATGTCTGTCTAACACATAGAGTGATTTGTATTTCTACAAGTGCCGATTATTTATTCCTTTGTTTCTCCACTCATCAATCTATAAGTGGAGAAAATATTTTAAAAAAAATACATGTATTAAGGATTTGCTTGTCTGCACTCCATTATGGAACAGCTCTTGCCCACATTTAAAGATTTATTTAAAGAGAATTTAAATGTAAACAGATTCAGATGCATGCATAATGAAAGAAAGAAAAGGAAGGAAATGTTACGTAATTTCCTTTCTAACTTTTTGTGCAGAACACCACATCTGACTTGCATGGCTTGGGGGTTCCTGTGTTTTAAACAGATACTCTCTTCGTATCGGTGTCCTAGACTGAGGACAAATGACGGTCTGTTTGTAATAACTGAGAGATGTGTGGCGATGCTTATTCCTCATTAAGCACAGTTTCTGACGTAGCAGTAGGTTCGCTGCTCACTCTCTCCGGAGTTAGGCCCAGATTCCCAAAGGAGGCACAGAATTGAAACAAAAGTGGCCTCTACTGCGCTTTGCACCTAGCCTGGGTTTCAGGGAGCAGGAGAAGGGTTTCACTTCCTTTTCAACAGAGAGGTTAGCTAGCATCTTTGTGCTATGGGCCTTTCTTAGCGCTTAAATGCATCTGTAAATGCTCTGAGACCTGAGTAATGCTATTACTGTCTTGTGGAATGCTTTTGTTATGCATATATATATGTGTGTGTGTGTATACACATATATATGTGTGTATATATACATACATATATGTATGTGTGTGTGTATATATATGTATGTGTGTGTATATATGTATGTGTATATATATATATATATACATATATATATATAATTTGCCCAAGTTCCCATTACTCTTCTTCAAATATAACAACAAATATGAGGCTTGGTTCAGTTTCTTAGGAAGAATTGACCTTCTTTCCTTTGGCTTATGCAACTCGGGTTATTATCATCCCTAGACAAGAGAAACAAAGGTGATGATATGGCCTCGCTCCCCTTCTGAATCTCCTGAATCTCCACCATTTTTGGTCTCTACTGGCTCAGATCCTGGGCACTATCTCTTTGTGTCCCTACAAAGGGCAGAATGAGACCGCTGAAAGTGTGGATCTACTTCTAAGGCTTGTCCCGAGCTACTTAGATTTAAACAGATTCCCTCCAGAGTTACACAATGCCTTGCATTCTTGCTTAGAAAACCCTTACCATTCCAGTCACTCCTATTCTCTTGTAAATGTGAATCCAAATCACAGCCGGGATGGATTCAGTGTGTCCCTGTGTGTTAAGTGGCTGTTTCTCTGAAGAGTATCAGTGCACTGACATCCCAGGTACTTCCCTGTGGAGAGTTTCAGGTCTGCTACATTCATCGCCCAGTCGTAGAACTGCCTGTGAGCATCCTCTCTAACTGCTGCAGGAACCAAATGCTGAGGCCAACTGTAATTCTTACAGCGTTTTCTTGCTACAATAATAGGATTTTAGGCCAGTTTGACAAGCATTTTTAGATCCACTGAATTGATAAATGTCAGATAAAGGAGGAAGTCACTGAGCAGTGTATGCATTGATCTGTCATCAATAGAACTGCAGATCAGATGGCAACGTGAACATTTTTAGCCTGGCTCTTCCCTTCCTCTGCTCAAATGCACCCAATGAAGCGCCCATTTGCTGACTGGAAATTCACAGTTGAGGTCGGCCGATGATGCAGTGCAAAGAGGCCTGTTCTGTGCCTCTGCTGGCGGGTGAGCTATGCCAACCTTCACCTCTAAATAGCTACATACTTAATTATGTGATATTAAGAAACGAAGTTCAGTCACAATTTATTAATACCATGTGCCCGTGTCGGGGAGGGAGCGATCAGCACTCAACAACAACAACAGCAACAGAACCTATGCAGCTCACTGCCAGGACGTAACGTAAAATAAAACCCTTGTTTAAAGGCAGATTATAATAAATTAGGCTAGACGATAACAAAAACACACTAATCTTTAAAGAGTGGTATTATTTCTCTATCTCACCATAAAACCTTAGGAAGTATGAGCTAGCTAGGGCAAACAGGCAAAAACCGAAGCCAAAGAAGGTACAGTCGTCACTTTCTTGAAAACAAAACCAGCTCTCCGTTCTTGCCATTTGTCTGGATTCTTCCTCCGGGCAAGCTGGACAGCTGCACGGGTAGGTGTTTTAGTCATGGGTTGTAAGCCCCACCTGGCTAGATTTGTTTAGCAGACAGCTGGCAGAATTAAATAAAAAGAACGGAACACAAAATGCTTCCCCCAAAGAGAGAGAGGGGAAAAAAAACAAAAACAAAAAAAACGACTGAGAGAATAGTTTGTAGATGTTTTAGCCTTTTGGAGGTTTATGGACGTCTCTTGTCTTTTCCTTGCATGCATTCACATTCTCCACGTGAGTGTATCTCGTGGATATTTTTCTCTCAATTATATCACCATAGCTGTGGTAAAAGTGTACATAAATGAACATAACAACTAAGCTTCTCTTAAATGACTTTTTTTTTGCTGTTAGAAACACCAATTTCAAGTTTATAAGTTCCCGAGAATGACATCAGTTTTAAATTACCTTTTTTTATTTCTGCATTTTCTTTGCTATATTTTAAAGCCAATAAAATAGATTTTCTTCATCTGGAATGTTCTTTCTCACTTAAAGATAAGAAGGAGTCTAAATTGTGGGAATGGCATCCCTCAGCATCTGTTTCTCTCACAGACCTATCAAATATCTAATTTTTGGCGTGACTGCTGACTCCGACAGGGGGATGACATAAACCAGCTTTGTGGTTACATGTTTCACTTTTAATCTTGTGGAATAAAACTCAGCACTGAAATGTCCCTTTGCATGGGACAATTTGAGAGTGTTTTTTCCCAGAAGTCCAAGCAGAGGACCATTAACCTGGGTAGGCTTAGCACACAGCGTACACAAAAATGTTCTGCATTTAATGCAGCTGCCATGAGGCAGACCGGCCTTCAGGAGAGCTGTGTTCCTCCCTGGATCAGGAGCTACAGACAATGGAGGTGCATTGTCAGTGGCAGGAAGATACCAGAGAAAAGCCTCAATGCAGAGGAGCAAGGGGCAGCTCCCTTAATAACGACAGCCTTGCATAGTTTGTCTCTTTCTATACATGCAACAAGACTCAGGGAGGCTTTTGAAAGACCACCATGGGTTCACTGCTCAGCACTGGGGGATCCAGGCTTTTCATTAAATACAGTAAATATAGAATGGAAGGTTCAAAAAAAAAAAAACTCTAAACAGTTTGGATACAATCCTGGTTGGAAGAAGTCCACGAAAATTGATTCCAACTGCTTGTAAATGAGCAAGGGGAGGGGCGTGCTTATTTTAAAGACAGTACCGCATGGCAGACAGGAAACATTTATACAGTAGCTCCACTACCACCTATGAGTTGACAGTGGATGGCCACTCCAGAAAGTGGCTCAAGTCTATTTGCATAGTCCATAGAAATAGACTGCATATTAAGGATAGGGCCAGGAAAATACTCTTTAAGGCATGACCTAGTACTTGCTTCCCAGAGCAAAAGCCTGTGTTGGCCCCTGTCCACCCAGCCTATACATCTCGCTATGCAATGTAGACTTTCCGGAGCCAGGCATGGTCTGTTCATTGCAGAGGCTGATTCTCTCTAAGCACTGGTATCAATAGCATACATTTCAAATAGAAGGGAAGCCTACCCAGGCTTAATCCCCAAGTAAACCAAACACGGTCTCTGGGGAGGCTGCTGGTACAAAGCAAAAGACAGTATGCCTATACGTGTTTTCGCATGGTTAGCAAAGCGGGACCGATCCAAGACCAGGAAAACAAGCATGATGCAAAATGAGGTCACTCCAGGTTTCTATCCGACCCCAAAAGATGGTTCAGTCTTTCTGTCATCTAACAGCTATTGTATTTAATTAGATAGACACAATCACATCTCCAGCCAGATCATTACAGTACTGCACATCTTTCATACTATCAGTGGCTTGGCAGAATTAAAAGCTATAAGACCTTTTTGAGGGTACCACAGGGCTTTCTTTTTTATCCTCACAGAGATTTCCTCTACTCACCCACCCCACCCCCCACTAAAAAGAGTTCCTTTTAAGTGTGCATTCTGACTCTGGACTGTTTTGTGCATGTTCCATACAAATTCATTGAGTCCATCATAGGCAACTTCTTTACTAAAGCAAACTCGTTTTTTTTTTGTTTGTTTGTTTGTTTGTTTACTTTATTAGGATATTTTGTTAAACAGCCTTTTAATTGTACACTGACCTTCAGTTTTTAACAGAAGAAGCAACCACCATGCATTGTTTATTTGGGGATGAAAAAAATCAATATAATCTTTCTCTGTTTTAGCAAACAGAAGCTGTTAACTGGAGAAGATGTAGACTACTTCAAAAAGCAAATATTCCAGAAAGACAAAGGAAGGAACTCAATGCTAATTCACTGAAGCCTATGAGAAGATCTTTGAAATGGGGCTAACATATTGCTATGGGGATGTTGTAATATGTCCTTACCACTTCAGATCTTATCATCATATCTCATACTTAGCAGTATGTGTGGTATTATTTGTTGAGTGAAAAAAAGACTATCTTCTTAGTAAGATTTCTTATTTTTCAAATTACTAGAGCTTAACAGAAACTTCCTCCACCAGCTAGAGTTTCAAATCAGGGATTTTACTAACCCATCAGGTGTGTATTTCTCCACTTAAAGGACTGAGGAAGCTGCAGACTCCGTATATTTACCCTGGGATCACCTTCCTGGTGGTGAAATGTAACCAGCTCTTCTGTGGAATGGAGCAATCAGTGGGTGTCAGTAACACTGTGCTGTGAAGTGTAGAGAGGGAAATGAAGGCAGCTCATCTGAAGGAAACTACAGGGGGATTTTAGATCAGCAGAATGCAATTATCCAAGTTGGAACTGTTCCCAAACACCAAGGAGAACTCTAAAGGTGGGTGAACTGAACACCGCTTCTCCTCCATTGCAGGACAAGCAAGCACATCTCTGCTAAGACTGGTGCTGATTCTATTTATTTGTCTTAACTTTACAAATAGTCCTAGCCAAGTTCCAGCTGTTGCCATAGGAACAGGAAGATGTAGACCATTTGATCAGAATTGGAGACATCATGCCTACTGATGAGTACTCTATACTTTTTACTTATCAAGAAAGTGAAAGATATTTTTAGAATCTTCCTAAAAACACAGTGCATGCATCTGCTAGGAGTTACCCAAGGAGCCTCTACCTCTGCACCTCTGTGTGAGACCTGAATGAGTTCTGGCCAATCAAAGACAGAAATATGGACTTGAATTCTGCCATGACCATAAAGTGCCCACACTTGATCTTCTTTCTCGGCACATATATCCACCTCACTGTCATTCATGTGCACACACAGATGCTACTCCTCTTCCCAACCTCTCTGGCATTTCTTTGTTCACCAAGATGTAAACTACCACAACATGATAGACTGAAATATTTGCCTCTCAAGTCCCTGAGGAGAGGAGAGCTGCGCAGAAGTAATTCAAACATCAGACTGTGAAATAATGTCTACAAGCAAATGAATTCTACAATGCTAAAATTTGCAAGTTTTTCTCTAAGCCATTTTAGAGGTGCCTTGACTAATTGTCTTAGTTGGGCTTCTGTTGCTTGATAAACACCATACCAAAAGGAATCTGAGGAGGAAAGTGTTTATTTCAGCTCACAGCTGCATTCCTTCATGGAGGGAAGTCAGGGCAAGAACCTGGAGGCAGGAACTGAAGCAGAGGTCATGGGGGGAGCTGCTTACTGACTTGCTTTCCTTGGCTTGCTCGGCCTGCTTTCTTCTCTCTTCTCTTCTCTTCTCTTCTCTCCTCTTCTCTTCTCTTCTCTCTCTCTCCCCCTCTTTCCAGAGACATTAGCTTTAAAACTCAAAAATAAATGTAAATTATCTACTAGTAAATGTATAATAAGATAGACTTGCCTAGGTAAACATTTTCTAAGGATTTCCTATCTAAACTTCATACAATACATTTTGATCATGTTTCCCCTCCCCCAACCCCAATTCTCCTTACATCCCTATCCACCTAACTTCATGCCCCAAGCTCTCTCAAAAGAAAATTTTTAATGAAAATCAAAGCAAACAAACAAAAATGCGAGAACAAAAAGCCCACAAAAAATGCCATGGAGTCTCTTTTGTGTTGACCACCTTCTCCTGGTCATGGGGCCTGCCCTGGAGTGTGGTTGATACATGCAGCAACTCTGATGGAGAAAACTTTTTCCCTTTGCCAGCAGGTGTTAATTGCAAATAGCTTCTTGGTTAGGAGTGGAGTCACGTGTTCACCTCCTCCTCTCAGTGGTGGACCCTGTTTGGTTGAACCTGTAGGTCCTGTGCATGCTTCCACAGTCTCTCTGAGTTCATATGTGCACCTTTCCTGCTATGTCTGGAAGACAATGTTCTCCTGGAGTCATCCATCACCTCTGCCTCTTATAATCTTTCTGCCTCCTCTTGTGTAGCTAGCTCCCTGAGCCTTGATGGGAGGGGTGTGATGAAGACATCCCACAGAAGTGAGCATCAGCCTTTTTACACAACCAAGTGTTGCCTGCCCAGAGGTGGACTGAATCCATTCACATCAATTATAATTCAAGAGAATACAACACAAGCTGGCCGCAGTTCTTCAGTTGAGAGTCCCTCTTCCCAGCTATGACTAGAGTTGTATCAACCTGACAAAAACTAACCAGCGTATTATATAATAGCGATGATAAAAAATAAAATTATTTTAAATTCCAAAAGGGAAAGAGCTGAAGTACCATTCTGTAAGCCAAGGACGTAGTAAGAAACTCTCTGGTTCATTGTTTGTGGGAATAGAAAACTTTTATGGATGTTCTAAGGGGCTGTATAGTCAAAACACATTAGCTGTGTTTTAGTTACTTTGTGCATCATTATGACAAAATACAAAACATTATGACAGAAACAACTTAAGGGAAAAAGAATTGCTTTTGGCTCATGGCTTCAGAGGCTTTCAGTCCACATTGGCAAAGGCATGGTAACAGGAGCATCTCTGAATGGCAGTGGGAGCAGCAAGTAGCAATGTCTGCTCATCAAGAAGCAGAGAGACAAGACTGACGAAGAAAAGCCAGGCTAAGCTTCCAGGTCCGTTCCTACTAGCAACCCTCCTCTGCCAGCCATGCCTGCTCCCAAAAATATCACAACCTTCTAACACAGCAGCTCCAGCTGGGAACCAAGCATCCAAACACATGAGCAGGGGACAGGGCACATGACATTTCTGGTTCAGACTATACAAGTTTATAAAGACAGTGCTTAATCCTTATACTTTCACCTCATATAGTATACAGCTAGAAATTGTCCTGAAGGAAGACTCAAATCCAATGACCAAGATTTTTGTCCCTTAGGACATGGGGGTCACATAAATATAAACAGCAGATAAACACGTAACTATGCCTTGGCACAGCTTTATTAGAGAACATGAATCAGCCATCAAAAACTGTATATACTGTGTACATGTGAATACATTAGTCATTTATTTACTGAATAAGCTAATGTTTGTTGAGCACCTAATATGTGTCAGACTTATTCTAGATGCTGGGAACACAATCAGGAACAACAAAAATGTCCCTGCTCTTACACTGTTTTTATTTTTATGAAATTAAATAATGTATAACAAACAGACCAGTCAGTAGAATAACTGTTGGTAGTAACAAATTACAAAATGGTCCTTGAGAATTTTAAGTAAATAACAGCATGAACAAAAACTATAGGTACACTACTAGAACATGGGTCCAAAAACACATTTTTTAACAATACCCCACATATGGAATTAGAAAGGAAAAAGCCAAAAAAATATTAAAATTCTAATATATGCATATGAAATGTTTCTAGTTGTGAGCAACTCAAAGTCCATAAAACATATAAATTAGTTGCATTGCTGATGTATGAATTTGAAATATTAAATGGACAGCACCAGAGTGGAAGGATCAATTTACATAGAGAACAAATGTAATTAGGCAGCCACCCAGTAGCCCCTTTTTGAGAGATTTTATTGCTTCAAGTCAAGCACCATTCTACAAAGTGATTTAAATTATTTAAAAGAAAGCATTATTTATTTTCAAAAAAATTAAAAGAATAGAAGGAGGTGATGGGCGTGGATGGAAACCAACTGCTTTGTAATGATGGAAACAGGAAGGGTATGATGGTAGAAACTGACAAGACTGCACATGATCAGAGATGAGACCAGAGTGGAAAGCGATGACAAAAAGGAGCCCATACACCCTTTCCAGGGTTTAGTCCAAAAATGATAAAAGGAAAATCGCTCACCTCTAAAACACTAAGAATCTCTATTACCTTGAAGTTAAAATTTCCCATTGTCGGGCTGGAGAGATGAGACGGCTCGGGGTATACCCTCATAAAGCTGGGTGTGACCGTGTGCACAGGCCTGCAACCCCAGTTCTCCTCAGGCAAGGTGGGAAGCAGGGCAGGAGGCTCCCTGGAAACCCATGGGCCAGCTACCATGGATGGCAAAGAGATTCACTGTCAAGCAACGTGGGAAGCAAGGACTGATATGAGGGGGTGTTTTCTGACTCCCATACATGCATGCAAGTGCAAATACAGACAGACAGACAGACAGACAGGCACACACACACAAAATCATCCTTCCATACAAAATAATTAATAATTAATAGATTAATTAATTTAACTTTTTTATTTCACGTAGTAAGCAATTTTTCATCAGGGGAAACATACATTATCTAGCAGGATGTGAGCTCATGTCAGTTTTCACATGCTCAGTCCACTTGAAAGCGTCAACTGTCGGCCATCTACCATATAGTTAGTAGTGATTATTTCTGGGTTATAGATTTATGATTATTTATGTTTGAGCCTCAATACTTTTCTGCTTTCTTAAAATTGTTCTAAAGACAGTATGGCTTACTTTAAAATTTAAGTTTTAAAAAATGTGAATTATATATATTAAAATAAAAGTATACTGCTGTCTCTTTGCTTATTAGAATTATAAAGGAGGGCCTAATAGCCACCCACTTTAAGTTCAACTGCATCACATCTGCTCAGGTGGGAATACCATCAACAGTACGAAGTTGTTGGCCCAAGTCCGTACTGATTCCATTAGACCATCACCATGGTGTAGCTGAATTTCTAAATGGTCTTATTAAATAAAAAACACGGAGCCAGAAATTTGGGCTGAAGTCTTAGAGAGATCAATGAAATACGGAAAGCCACCAGCCAACCTCACCTCACCACTCTGCAGCTTCCAAATGGTGCCAACTTCCCTCCTACCCAGGCTTTATATGCCTTGCTGTTCTGCCATCTGATTTGCTCTCTCCATTCAGCTACATCATTTCCTCTTCCCACCCAGCTCTGTCACTTCCTGTCTGTCTGTACAGACCTCCATGGTTAACTAGTTTTGGAATTTAAAGCATGTGCCACCACATCTGCCTATTTCTAGTGTGGCCTTGAACACACAGATCCTGCCTGCTAAGTGATGGGAATAGCAGCATGTGCTACTGTTGCCCTACTTCTTTGTTTACTTAAAATGGCTTGCTATTTCCTCTGATCTCCAGGCAAGCTTTATTTATTAAAGCACCAATAAAACATCACCACATTTCATTCACCACAAATAAAATATCACCACACCATGGCAAGGGTCTTCAATAATGCCGTCAGGCTCCATGCCATGCCCCTTGAAGACAAGTCATGGAAAATCTTAGTCTGAATGAGGAGCCCCTCAGCACAACACATTTATATTCATCATTACTTCCGATTAGAGCCCCGCACATGGAGTGGTCTGCCGAAAGAGCCCCACAGAGATGGAAAAGGGAACTTGTTTTTAACTAAACTCAACAAGTGTTTGGGCATTCTGCACACAGGCTGGAGTTCTGGGCATACACTACCAGAGCTAACTCCATTAATTGGCAACAATGCAGAGGCTGAGTCAGAGGCTTGCAAGGGATCTAAGCAAGACATCTCGTCCATCACCCTGCCTTCAGGCAGTTTTCCAGGCAGAATGGGTGTTTACTCTGTTCATAAGGCTCACCACTGATCCTAGAGGAAAAAAAGACAAGGGTATTTATATCCATGATGTTTTCCAACCAAATGTGTCATGTTGGCTACCTCTACCATCCACAGCAGTTCAGAATGCACTTGGATTGAAAGTTATACTCATAGATGTCAGGGAATATAATTAAATAAAAATATTCTGCATTCTATACTGTAATAGTTCTCAGAGTTCTTGATAAAGAATTCACAATGCAGCATCAATAGTTTAAGATGAAAACTGAAGTACTAGTGATCAGAATCCAGACTAGAACCTCCTGTTCCAAATTTACAATCTTCCTCACAAATAGTTCAAGAGAATATAAATCAATTATCACAACTTTTATGTTTTCGAGTGGTGGAAAGTATCTCTCTGCCCCTACATAGATTCATCATTTTTCTATATGAAATAAATCCAATTCATCATTTACCATTTGTATAGCCGAACGAAATGGGAAGGTATCCCAGCCAGACTTCATAAAGACATTCTGAAACCGTGATCACTTAACTCTCATATCTGCAAACCCTTTTTTTTCTGTCTTTGGAACTTAAGCTGTTAAAAATCAAATTGGTGGTGTTCCCTGATGACCCGGGTAGTGACTGTAGAGCTTAGGGGCTGTTAGTGATGTTACCTGTTGTTTGGCCCACCCAGAATATCCCAGAAAGTCCTAGGGCTGGGCTTGGCCATCAATATTTATCCTTGGCATTTCTGGTGACTTCTGGTGGGGAATGAATTTCTAATCAGAAGCACCGTCAGACTAATAAATACAAGACCGGCCTATCAGAAAGCTGCTCTGTAGATGATCTTCAGGAAGACAAGAGATAACAATGCAACCAGCATCAGCCCACTCAATCCACATGTCATATAACTGCCCTTGTCCTTAAATTTTCATTGGATTCACTGCCAAAGGAGTTGGAGATAGTGAGGCCCGTTTCTTCAGCAAATCCTTTCCTCGCAAGCGCCTGGAAGTGGGTCTGGAATCCAGCAGTTATCCTAGAGTGACTTTATCCCTGGTCTTACTGAAGGAAGCTTGGTGTGAGATGTGAGTCACTCTAAACACATTCTAAGAAGATTTATTGTCCTCAGTACAGAAAGTTGGTGAAAATTGCCAAACTTGGTTATGCATTTCATGTGCATAAATAGCCAAAAAGGTTATGGGAAACACCTCTTTGTATGAGTTATCTTGTTTCTGCTGTGAGGAGGGAAATAGAATAATTTGGAGTCTGGCATACTAGAAAGTGAATCCTTCCAGTGGTCTAGATACCATCATTTCAAATCTATCCTGCCACTTGAGACTATAAAGTTAGTATGTGTTTACTCATAGCTGATGCAGGAGTTCTAAAGCATTCCTAAGGTAGTTCAAATCCAGGAAGCCCTGGCTGTGTAACCGAGTGGAAGTTTCTAAATGGCAGCTTAGAGCAAGCCAGGGTAGGGAAAGTAGAGGCTAAGACATTTGGTATTTAGTCCCCTAGAATGGAAAACCCAAAGCCAAAACAGGCTAGCATGCATTTCCAGAAGCTTTCAACAAAGGGTAAGATATGGTTGCACATCATCTTGGGAAAAGTGGTCCTCAGCATCTGTCAGTGCCTGAATTGTAATGCAGAGACCCAGTGGGACAAGACAGAAGTAAGTCTGGCCTTAGTACACTGGATGGCAAGACCTGAGGAAAGGTACGTGGTCTGTGGACCACAGAAGGCAGACAAGGTGGCCTCTCGCCCCAGATGAGCCAGGCAATGCAAACCAGAGCCGAAGAACCAGTTCAGATGCAACCAGGACTAAAAGAAGGCAGCAGCTGGGAGTTCAGGAGTAGAGAAGTGGAGGCCTGCTCACTTGAGTACAAAAGCTTCCAAGTCTATATTGTTGCAGGCAGTGCAACAAACACTCCTCATGCCTTTTTATCAGATGCTAGGAGGCAACTATTGCTTCACAAACTAGGGGGAAACTAAAACATGCAGCCAGCCTTTGCACGGCAAGCTGGAGAGCTAACTACAGACCTTGGGAAATGCTGCTTCTTCTAAGCACTTTCTCCCATTAATTACAGTCTCAGGGAAGCACAGTGTGCCCTACAAACTCTGACATACTGTATTAAGGCAGCCATGGTTCTCTTTGAGAACCCAGATTTTCCCATGAAGGCATATCACTACTACAGCAACGAATATACACATACATGTATTTGTTCTCCCAGAAACGTTTATATCTTTTAAATCTAGTATCCTTGGGAATACGCTCTGAAAATCTAAAAGAAGTGCATGCGCTTTGTAATACAAAACATTAAACAAATATAAAATGTTATCATTTGATCATTTTGTACAGGTGGAAATGAGTGAAATGGCAGCTTTATAAGCCATTAATAAGGGACTGGCTTTTAAGCTGAAGGTTTCCATTTCTGGCAGTTTATAATACATAAAAATGAATAATAAATAAGGAAAGGTAGAAATTATACCATATTCTATTATTGTAGAATAAATTTTCTTTAGGAGTTTAGAGGAGGACAATAAATTCTTGGTCAGTATGCTCAAATAGTGGCACAAATTGGCAGATGGGACTCCTGTCATGATTTTGGAGTCGCAGAGTATTTTCATCATGAAGCCTTTCTCCCTGGTGGTCCTTCAAGTTTCCAGTATCTCTTTCCAGGGACCTTGAGGTTTCTTTCTGTCCCCAGCTTTCAACTCAAAAGCAAGTGCCAGAGCCATGGCCAGTGTGGAAGACTCCAATCTTGGGAAGCTGGCGGGGAACCGGTATTTGTTCCAAATGGGAGAAAAGTGACTTCAGAGGATACTCTAGATAAATAACAAGCAAAACAGTAAACAAATAGTTATTTTAACAAGGAGCTTCTCAGAGCAACACACTTCTTGAACGTGTTGATGTGGAAAACAGTCTCCTAATAACATTTCCCTAAGACATTACAGGGCAGGCAAGATGGTTTGGTGGATAAAGGTGCTTACTGCTCAAGCCTGGCAACCTGAGTTCCATGCCTGGAACCCACATAAAGGTAGAAGGATATAGCCAGCAGGACAAAGCTGTCCTCTGCCCCCCACATATGTGTATGCCGTGGCTCTCATGCCCCTTCATAATAATTAATGAATTACACAGTTTTAAAGCATATCATATAGAGCTTTTTAAGTTACAATTGTTTCTACCAAACTTGGACCGTGAAGCATTTGGAATGAGTACTAATTTCTTTAACTTTTTAAAAATGTGTTTAGCTATAGCTGTCCCTACAGGTTACTGTAAGGAATACAAAATCCAGTTTGAATGGCATTTCCTAATGCACTCATACACAGAAGTTTTCATAAATGAAGTTTCTTTAAGAACCTAAAGGCATGGTGTCTTAGTTAGGACTTTATTGCTGTGAAGAGACACCATGACCATGGCAATTCTTATAAAGGAAAACATATAATTGGGACTAGCTTACAGTTTCAGAGACTTAGTCCTTTGTTATCATGACAGGAAACATGGTGCTGGAAAGGGAGATGAGAGTTCTACAACTGGATTCACAGGCAGGCAGCAGGAAGAGACAGAGAAGCTGGGCCTGGTTGAACATCTGAAACCTCAAAGCCCACCCTCAGTGACACACTTCCCCCAACAACACCACGCCAACTCCAACAAGGCCACACCTCCTAATGATACCACTCGCTATGGGCCTATCAGGACCCTTTTCATCCAAACCACCACACCATACATGAGGAAGGCATTTGTTAACCCTCTTTTACAAATGGGGAAACTGAAGTCACAGGAGTTAAGGGATGTATCTTCCTGCAGTCGAGCAGCTAATACTGTTCCTGCTAAATCTAAAATGCTTACCCTATATCACTCCCTTTGGCCTTGAGTGGCCTTCACCCCACAACTCCATCTCCTCTCAGGATGCCACATCCACCCAAAAAATCTGCTGGACATGAAGCACACTGAGAAAATACATTGGGAGTCTCATGATTTTGGATTCAATTATCTTGAAGGCTTGTGATTAAAAAAAAAAAAAAAGTGCTACCCAATTTTTCCCACACATGCCACTTCTTAGCTAGCCTATCACTGAGGCCTGTGCAGTGTGGCCAATAATCATATCAGCATTGTAATGAGTGGCAAATCCTATGTAATTTACACATTAAAGGAGGCTGAGATGCATGGAAAAACCCAGCCCCCACTTGTCTAATGAAATTAAAGCTCTTAGCCAAATACTGGTCCTGAAAAGAGATGTTTGGGAAGGCTATTCCACCCCTCCCTCTGAAGAAGAGGGTGAACGCTCTTTATTCATGATCCTGCCTCTACCTAAATCACTCCCACAAAGGGACCTCTAAACCAGGGGGCCCTGTCTGGGGCTTTATTATACACAGCATAGCAGAGGCCAGGCAAGACTTAGGCATTATGACTACTTATTTTCAATGACAATTGGAGGGAAAATAAAGCCAGAAAAATGTTCTGTGACTTGACAGACAACACAGAACTGCCCTGCCTCCTCTACCACACGGCATAAAAGAAGGTTCTGAGCATATCTGAACTAGCAATTGTTTAATGGGCACTATCATCTTCTGTGGTAACTGAGCATCATTGTGAAGCACAAGCAACTGATACAGTGTTTGCAGCATCCACACTGACTTTAATCTCCAGAATGACCCATTGGTCCCATGATGGGCATGAAAAGGTAGATCCCTCTTGCCCTTGGTGCTATCCAAAGATTTTGTGAATCTCCCTCGGCTTTGAAATATCCCCTAAATCATGATAAAATGAAATTAAAAAAAATATATATACAATTGAATTCCAAGGTGTTAAAGACTCTATCAGATTGAGTGTAGGCAATTTTCTTCATTAAAGATTGATGTAGTTAGGTCATCCTATCGGGGCAATCTCTGGGCAATTGGTCTTGAGTTGTACAAGAAATCGGGCTGAGCAAGCCATGAGAAGCAATCCCCAAAACAGCACTCTACCATTATTTCTGCTTCAGTTCCTGCCTACAGGTTTGTGCTTTGAGTTCCTAACCTGACTTCCCTCAGTGATGGACTGTACCTGGTCATCTAAGATAAAATAAACCCTTTCCTCCCTAACCTGCTTTTCACCATGGTCTTTATCACAGCAATGGAAACCCTCAAAGACAGAAATTGGTACCAGGTCAGGCAGTGTTGCTGCCACAGACCTGACCGTGTATTTTGGGGAGTATTGTGAAAGCATTTGTAACATTGGGCTGGAAAAGCCCAAAAGCTCAGAGCTCAGCAGGCTGCTGTTGAGCAAGCTCGGAAGATAACATTGAGAGCAGTGCAGACAGTGGAGGTCTGGCTTATGAAGTTTCAGAGAGAAGCAAACGTTCTACCAGGGCTGTTTGAGTGATGTTTCGAATTAAGAACATGTGTTTCTGGTCATCTGTGGCTGAAGAATCAGCTGTGATTAGCAATCTCTCGTTGCCACTGTAGTGAAATCTGCGCTTTACTGGGACAATTGATGCCAGTTATCTGAAGCTCAGATATCACCTGTGATTAAAAAGAGACCAGCATTATTGAGCTAAAATCTTCTGGGACTATTTCCTCAGGGTCAACACACAGAAGCTGTGATCCAGAGGGAACCAAGGTTGTTTCTCATGCTATCAATCAGACATTGGCAATGTCTAACAATTTCCTAGCAAGTACCAGTTTTGATGGTAAGAAGGAATTATGGAGAACAGCAGAGATTTGGCACTGTAAGAGGCCAGGAAAAGCCACTGGTAAAAAATGTGGACTCAGTTGCAATGGAAGCCACAGGATGGAAGGGGTCATGGAGAGAAGCTGAGGCTTGTCACTATGTTGTAGGGTCAGAGTCCCTGAAAAGAGCCCAGAAGAGGCTATTGGTGAAGGTGTGGCCCTGTTGCAGAAGAGACCCCCCAAATGTTGGAGATTCCACTGCCATGGGATAACCACCAAGGACAGGAGCAGCTTTGAAGCAGAGCTGGCTTGAGCCTATGAGAGCTGTTTTGTACGTTGTGGATGGCAGAACCAGAGAAGCGAAGCTGCACAAAGGCAACACAGCTATTTTCATTTTATATAATAGCCTAGCTAGGCTTCTAGTGCTGTGATAAAGATCATGACCAAAAGCAACTCAGGGAGGAAAGTTTTTTTTTCAGCTTACAATTCCAGGTCACAGTTCATCTGAGGGAAGTTTGAGCAAAACTCTGGCCTTTGGGAGCCCAGAAGATTGTGAGTCCCAGATGTTTGACACTGAGATTTACACTGTTAGACATTGCATTTGCTTTGTTTTGAAAGTAACTGTGCCCTAGTTTTCCCTCTTAGAGTAGGAAGGTTGTTGTTACAATCATCATCATTATCATCATCATCATCATCATTATTAATATTGTTGTTGCATAGAAGCCCACAGCAAAGAGACTGCATTTGTAGAAATACTTGAATATTTTAAAGAGACTTTGGACTTTTAAGGGTTGAAATTTTTAAAATTTGTGAACTTTTAAAAGTCAGAATGTTTTATAACATCATTAATATTACCATGCTATCTTGGGGACAAAAAAAGGAAAGGTTATGGTTTAACAGTGATGTGTTTGTGTGTCAAAAAAAAAAGAAGGGAGGGGCAGTTGTCCAGGTTGCTTTTTTTTCTTGTTTGTTTGTTTGATTACATCTAGGAAGAAGAACCACAACTGAGAAAATACCTCCATTAGATTGCCTTTAGACAAGTCTAAGAGGAGGAACATTTTTTTTTTAAAGATCGATGTGGTGGACCTATCCCATGATGAGGAGAATTTCCACGCCTGGACTGGTGGCCCTAAGAAAGAAGGCTGAACAAGCCACGAGGAAAAAGCCACGAGGATCAAGCCAGAAAGCAGCTGTCTCCATGCCTCTACCTCAGTTCCTTCCTCCAGGTTCTGGCCTTGAGTTTTGCCAAAACTTCCCTCAGATGAACTGTGATCTGGAAGTGTAAGCTGAAAAAAATCCTTTCCTCCCCGAGTTGCTTTTGGTCATGATCTTTATCACAGCACTAGAAACCTAACTAGGCTATTATATAAAATGAAAATAGCTGTGTTGCCTTTAGTTAGTTAGTTACAATTTACACTTGAAATAAATATTAGTCGGTGGTGGCGCACGCCTTTAATCCCAGCACTCGGGAGGCAGAGGCAGGCGGATCTCTGTGAGTTCGAGGCCAGCCTGGTCTACAAAGTGAGTTCCAGGAAAGGCGCAAAGCTACACAGAGAAACCCTGTCTCGAAAAACCAAAAAAAAAAAAGAAAAGAAAAGAAATAAATATTAGTGATTTGAATTTTGCAATATTCTTTCCATAAATACTATCTTGGGCCCTTGGGAAACATGCCATAAACATCAGGTTTATCATCCTTGATAGATGACACAGTCCTAGTCCCTGTATTCCAGCTGAGGTTGAACATCATCACTTGCTCAGAAGAGGTGTCTCCCGATTATCTGATCCCAATTATCACTTCATACTCATACTCTCTTTAGCATGACTGTTTTAATGCTTCTCGTAATCTGAAGTTATCCAGTGTTGTGTGGTCCTATCTGTTTCTGGCTGAGAGAGTACAAATGCTATAAGCTAAAAGATAAATTATTTTCTTCACCATTTTACCCCAGTGTGAAGAACAGTGTCTGGCGTATAGCAGTAACTCCATAATATTACTAAATGCATAAGAGAATGAGGTTATTCTACTTAACTCTATTATTAGTAGTAATATAATGTAATAATACTGCTTTACTGATTTGTGGGGGGGTTAGCGCTCATGTAGCTAAAATGTATTGATTCCAGTAATAAACTACTCAGCATACACATAGGAGCAATCCCTGGTTGTAGAGCATAGGACCACTGACAAACAGAGAAAACACCTTCAATTCTTGCTTCTTTGAAGGATACTTGATAATGCCATCATGCACCTCTATGGAATTTTGATTTTGAGAAGAGGATGCCAGCAGAGTGAAAAATGACCCAGCTCTCACAGTAGGTAGGCAGGAAGCATAGCCAGAACCTAAATTTACAGATGCTATCAGACTGAAGCAAGCCTTCTCATTGAAAATAATTTTTAAGGTATACAAAATCTTGGGCCATCAAAAGTCTATAATCTCAGGAAGTACTAAAAAAATAAAGCCAGCTTTGGAATAAAAGCTTTTTAAGTACACACTGGAAAGCTTGCTACAGACTCTAGGACAGATGAATGTGAAGCTCACCCAGGAAGCTTTAGATGAGACACACATACGGTTTACCACCAGGGCTTCAGGAGAAGCAAGAAGCCATTATCAGAGCCCACCATAGTAAGAATACACATGCAACTCTCATTACAGAGTAACTGTCAATCATCTCAGCAAATCATTTTCTCTTTTTGAAGTCTTTAGCTAAATAGCATCTCTTGGTATTGTGATAGACATGTTCCTGGGCCAAATGAATTTTATAAAATTGTAAGTTATAATTCTGAGATGCAAAGTAGTTCGACTCAACTACTGCATAATTCTGACTTAAGTAGTTTGTGTGTGGTGTTAGCACTAAGTAACTTCATTGTGTAAGTAAAAAGGATAGCATTACTGTTCTGTAATGAAGAAACAGATACTTTGAGGGATTGTATGCCTATTTAGGATTGGTAAAAATCATGTTACAGAAATAAAAAATATATATATAAATGAAATCAAGTATTTTTTTCTCTATCAAAATAGTCTATTCTAATACCTTTCTGTGGCAGTTATTTATCACAAGTGTGATGGTTAATTTTATGTGCTTAACTTGACCTAGTTAGGTGTGACTTTGGTCCCTGGCTGTGGTGGCACATGCTTTTAATCAGGAGGCAGAGGAAGGCATATCTCTGAGTTTGAGGCCAACCTGGTCTACAGAGTGAGTTCCAGGTCAACCAGGGCTACACAGTAAAACCCTGTCTCAAAAAAACTAAAAGAAGAAAAAGTTACTTTGGATAACTGATAAACTATTAATCTTGGTATGTTTGCAAGAACATATTTTTGTTTTGTTTTGTAAGAGATAAGCACTTGAATCTCACCAATTTAAACAGGCATCATCAAATCCACTGAGGGGAGTGACTGAGCAAAGGGACAGAGGAAGAGAAATCTCTCTCTCTCTTCTTCAGTCAGGAAATCTATCTTCTAATCATAGAGATCAGAGTTCCTGTTTCTAAGGCCTTCAGGTTCCAGAAATCATACTGGCAGCTTAAGACAGTTTCTAGGCCTTTGGATTTGGACCGAATTACAACTACCAATTTTCTGCTTGTCGGCATAGGCCGTGGGGCTTCTTGACTTCCATAATGGTATTAGTCAATTCCTATGGTTGGAAGCATGTGTGTGTGTGAATACCTATGGAAATATATAGCTATGGGTGACTAGGTATTTATCTACACAGATTATAGAGATAGAGAGAGGTGGAGTCTAAATTCTCAAAGCCTATAGAAAACACGGTTAAAACACAGTGATTAGCAATACAGGCTGTTACTGTCTGTGGATGTATGACTTCAAGATGATGTTTCCTTGTAAGAAGGAAAAAGGGACTGAAGACATGTTTTATGAGCTTGGGCCAAAGTATCAGATAGTATTTCTTCATATCTAACTGAGTATATAGAACTTATCATACAGCCTTATTTATCAGGAGTGTTTAAAAATACAGCTTTCCATATTCCCAAGAAAGAGGAACTTGAAACTTGTCTCAACCCATAATCAAGTAACAAACAAAATAAGAACTAAACTTTGACCCAGATCACATATAAGCTTCATATTACTTTCATGAATTTACTTCTGGGGCTCAGAATATACCTAACATATGGAAGATGCTCAGAAATACTTATGATAGAAGAAAAATGAAAAAATCAAAGGAAAGAAGTGAAAAGAAAGGACAAAGAAAAAGAAGGAACAGAGAAAAGGCAGACAGGAAAAAGTAAAATGAGTCTTGGTTTTAACTTTATCATTGGTTTATTCCTAAATGTATGGTAAAGGACAGCCATTAATTTCTATGTTCATGGCGTCTTAAGTGGTATTACCCTATAATGGGGGTGGGGGATCCTCAACTAAACACCACATGTTAGCAAATAAAAATCCCTTATGCCAGGAAAAGGTTGTCTATTTTTGAGTTGTTGGCCAGTGGGGTCCTGTAGACTGCCAACATTGCAAACTATTATCATTGTTCTTCATTACCCTCTGGAAATTGGTGGTTAAAACCTATTGCTAAAGGCTTTTACACATTTACACATCCTTGCATTATAAGAGAAGAGATCGAAAAATCAAGCAGGTATCAATCTGAAAGCTTCATTGCTACTAACTAGCTTTCCTAGAGCTGGAAGGTGCTGTGCTCACTACCAGAGAAAAAACTACTCAACAGTCTTACCCATATGTGAACCTCATGAACTACAATAATGACTGTTCTAGCAAGATTTGTACACTGATACAATAGCACCATGAGTTTTATGGGAGGAACCAAGCACTCTCTGACTGGAATTAAGGTATATACCATGAGATGGAACCAAGGTCTGGCACTGTTATCAAGGCCAAGAAACTTTGGCTAGATAAGTCATAGGCCCTAAAGGATAATCTACTACTATTATTCTGATAAATGAACATGGTATTAAAATGACTCCTACTGACTTATTTCTGTACCCATAAATTAATGTATCTCTCAACCTTCATTAGAGAAACTTCTTGTATTAAATGAGACCCACATTGGCCAATGTACAGAAAATAGGAGACTTTGGAGTGCTCAGCCCTAAATGGAACATATTTATCACACTCCTTCCCCCAAGGCTCAGAGAACTTTAAGAGAGTTGGAGGACAGAAAGATTGTAAAAGCCAGAGAAAAGTGTTTTCTAAACACAACAGGGAAATTACAAAGTGATTGTGACAGCATGCAGAAGACCCATGCAAACTTATGCCGACAAAATCCCAGCATAGAGAGGGTGAGGTAGGCAGAAAGTCCCCCACCCCTAACTGAGGAATTATTGGCATTTGGTAGCTGCTGGGAGAGGATGATTCAGTTTTCTTTAAGGGTGTGATCCCTGGTAGGTCAACCACATTACAAGACAGACCCCACACCCAAGAGTAATTAGGGCAACACAAATTTGACTTGATGTGTTTATGGGGGGAGAGAGGGAGGGAGGGAAGGAGGGAGGGAGGGAGGGAGGGAGAGAGAGAGAGAGAGAGAGAGAGAGGAGAGGAATATATATCTATATATATATAGAGAGAGAAGCGAGAGAACACAAAGTTGGGTGGGTAATAAAGTGAGCTGGGGGTAGATCTGAGAGGAGTTAAGGAAGTATATAAATAGGATAAAAATATGTTGTATGAAATTCTTAAAGAATTAATAAGAAGGTCTTTTAAATCAAGAAACAAAAAGTTTAAAAACCAATGTATAGCAGCATTAAAAAAGAGAGAAAAATGTGGAAGCCCAGTGTGGTCTTTTCCAGGTTTAATGTATATACATATACATATTAATAAATATATGTATGTGCATAACAAGAGAGAGGATGAATTGATGAAATAAAGAAGAGAAAGATAAATCACGTGGTCTTCAGAGGCTATAGAGACAAAAGGGAACTCATTTGGAAAGTAAATTTGTGTGTATAATTTGCCCTGAGTTCCTTGGCAGAGAAGTGATGTCTAAAGTAAATGGAACAGTGAAACTTTTAATAATAAGAGTACTATACTTCTTCCTCACCACACAACTTACAGTAGAATCAAAGGACTATGCTTTTATGCAGCCCTTACAGGAAAAGCAAGACACTGGCAAGTAGAAATAAATTATCTCCCATTGATTGTCATGGAGAGCCCCAGCTTATTGAACTAATACTTTATTAGTATGCTCTAGCTCAGATGAGGATGATCTTTTATTGTTCTTGTGGTAACTCTTTATTTTAAGTATCTTATCATTATGAATTCATTTTGCATTGATTACAATAGCACTGATCATAAAGAATTAATTTGCCATTACCGTGTATGTCATATGCCCTTATATAAGAGTTTGGCTGTAATTCAACATTAATTAATATGGTAATGTTTATTGCTTTGTTATTTTGCATTTTTTTAATGTATGTAAGACATTTTTTAGCAAGTGCACCATAGCAAAAATGCACCTAAGGCATTCTACTGTAGAGGCCAATCTCATGTAGTGATAAAAGGTAAGTATGTCCTTTGTTTTTTGTGCACTTGTTTGTTTTTTGTCTTGAGACATTTAGGATTACAGGCCCAGAAATCATGATAAATAAGTTTGAGGCCTGGAACATTGGTCATGGGTGCGAGTTCTTCGTGATCACTTGGTATACCTAGGCTGAGTAGCAGAATTGAGATTTTTTTCTCCTCTTGTCAATCAGTACTGTCTATCTCTCACCAAGGATAATTTGTTCTTGTCAGAGAAAAGGGGCCCCAGCAAAGGAATTCCATTTCTTATGATAATGCACAGAATAACCAGAAGGTAGAGATCAGAACACTGTTGGCAAAGTAAAATTGTTCAACTTGGATTCATGGCAATCAAGTTTCAGAATCTATATCAAAAGTCACATTTCTGGAATGCCTACCTGTGGCCTTCAGTTAAAAATCCACTGAGGAGTCGGGTTGATGGCTCAGCAAGCCACCAAAGCTGACTACCTGAGTGTGGCCCCAGAACCCACATGGTAGAAAAACAGAACCAAGTCCCTCAAAGTGTCCTCTAACCATAGCATATGCACTCACACATACACACACACACACACACACACACACACACACACAGTGTAATATTTTTAATTCTCTTTCTATTGTTGCTGCTCTTCTGTCCCTACAGTGGCACAGGCAGGCTTATTAGGATGTCATGTTGTGGATGACTGGGTTACAATGTCAGTATATGTCTGCTATGACAAAACATCAATGTCTAAAATTAATCTCAAACATTGCTGAGAAAGTCTTCAAGGCTGTTGCCATTCTTTTGTAGGTATATCCCTATGTGTGCCTTTAGGTCCAATGAAATGATTCATCTCTTCATTACTAGGCAACCTGGCACAGAAAAAAAATACTCCAACTGAATAGCATATTGAATTTTTAAAGGACAGCTTTGTCCTGAGGGACAGTCTGGAATACAGGATTGCCTGAGAGGAAGATTCATATGGAATGTCATTATGTCATGTCCTAGCATACAAGGAGCCATCACAGTTACCAAGAAGGAACATCAGAGCACATCTACCTGATGTGGAATCCCAAAGAAAAATTTTGACCAAGGACAGTGCAAGACAAACCCAAAGAGCCACCACAGATCAGCCAGGTGTGTTGACTGATGACATCCATGGCTTAGCAGCTGAGTGCAGTTCTAGACAACAGCACCATGATGTCACTTGTGGTTTTTACCAAAATTAAAATTAGAATACAAAGAAAAAGATTGTCAGTGTAGTCCTTTGCCTTCTACTGTCTTAGCCAATAGGCATGACACTCACAGCTGAGGTACTCAGAACAGTCTGTATGAGAGGCAAGACTCGTATTTAATGAGCAGACAAGGCCAGACAGTCAGTCCCAGTGCAGCCAGTGACTTCTGGGCCATCACCAGGTGTTTGCTGGGATTCCTACTCAGCTTTGCCAAAAAAAGCCTTTAGAAACATAAAAACTGACTTCTTCTTGCCAAATGTATACCACATAACATAAACAAAACCCTTCAAGAAAGCTCAGAGTCAAGAGCTGAGGGTCTAACTCCGGTTCAGAATGCTTGCCCAGCATGCTCAAGGTCCTACTTCAAGACGTAGCCACGTGAAAAGGGGAAAAGAAAATATCAAAGAGATCCTAGGCTAGTTTCTTCCATGCTGCCCTCAGTCATGGTACAAAGCCTGCTGGGGAGAGGCTTTTGGAGTATGGTATGAGGCACTATTATCACTCTTGTGATGGGAATTTAGCATTAGAAGTTTCCCGGTACAAACAAGGAGGATGTTCTGCTCTTTCTGGCTGGTATCAACAAGGTATACAAAAGTCTATTCTTGGCCTCCTAATTACTGATATCTTCTTGGTGAGAGTTAATAACTACTCCAGTCAGACAGCCCAGCTGCAGAACAGAAAAATCTGCAGTCCAGAATCTGCCTGTCCCACCAGGTTGGTTAAAGTTGTCAAGCAAAGGGAAGACTAAAGCTAGCTAAAGCCATCAGTCTATAATACCTTAAATTAGTACCCCTTGATGATAGGTGTTTCAGGGTGTCTCAGGGACTGCAGCGATGCCACTAAACAGTTCAGGGCCTCCCAGTGCCTATAAGAGGGTGTTCTTTATTCGTGCTACAGGAAGCAATAACAGAGATTTACAGTTCTCCCGTATAACACAAGATTCTCCAGAACACTGACTAACGGAACCAGAGGCTTATTGATAGGGTGCCACACTGAAACCTCGGGCTTATTGATAAATAGCTGCATAAGAGTAGAAGAGGCCAGAGCAGGTACCAAAAGACACAAAGGCACCAGAGACAGGAAGGCAGGGTGGGAAAGAAGTGGGTTAAGAAGTGGGGCCGGACATTAACTGTAAAGATCAACAAAGAAACTTCGGCATTCAGGAACCTATGCTAACAGAGCTTTTCATTCCGTTTGCAGGCTTTAATAGCCACTCAGCATTCCCCTCCCTTAGAAAGACAATATCAGAGTGCTGGCACCACTTTCTTAAAATTGTACTGGCAAAAGATAAACAAAGCTTAAGATATAGAAATATATTTTATACAGGAAAAAAAAAGGAAAAACACATGGAATGCAAATCCTCTGGCTCACAGTTGCAAGCTGACTAGTAACCCAAAATGAGCTCACTGCAAAATCACTCTCTTCTCTCCATAGACACCATTCACCAACTGGGTGCAGCAGACACTGGCCGGCTCCTGAACTTCTCTCCTCCAATTAAGCTACACAACCTGTTACCATTCTGCCAATGGACGCTATTTACTTAGGTTCTGCATAACTTGCCAAGTGCTCACTCTGTGGAATTCCCAGCAAAGAGAAAGGAACAATTGGGGGAAAATTTTGTTAACATCCTTTCTTTTAAGTTTCCATAGCAGAAGGGCATGCATCAACGTGGAGCAGATGCGCTGAGACCAAATGCTCTCTTCCTCATGATTACAGTTGGTTCTACCTGTGGATAGGCAAGCTAATTCCACCGCAAATGTGCAAGAGAGGGTAGTACTAACGTACAATGTGTGGTCCTGGAGGCTTTGTTCCCACATAATAGGGTGCTTCATTTCACAAGAACTGGCACATACCGAACACTAAAGCAAACAGCCCTGTGTGTTGGGATCAGGATCTCCCTGCACTGCTTATAGAATGCCCTGATTCACAGCGATGTTGACAGAAATAGTGTGGCATTTCTTATTCAGAGTTGGAAAGTAATGATTCTTTCTCCTTAATGTGCTCAGTGACTCTGCACCCTATTGTTTTCTGCCATTTGAAAACGCCCGAGGATGTCATTATAACTACATGTATCAATATTAAACCTTTGCAAACAGTTGACTAAATGAGCTGTTATTATCTTTGTTTCTGAAAATAGTGTACCTTTTTACTTCATTTATCAGTAACTAGGTGTAGTCAATTGCACTCCAGTATTGATCCCAATATCTATACCCGTCACAGACTACCTTTCCTCAAGGTCATTGTGAGGTCGGGTTATGATCAATATGAATTGACTGTCTGCAAATAAATTTATGTGGCTCACATAATTGCAAGTAATACCTTTCTTCAAATTAAGGTGGACCATTTTATGAAGCATATGTGTTTGAAACATTAACAGGAACATCATCCAACTGCATAATGAACCAATCTCGCTAGAATTTACAAGTCCTCCCTGTATCACTGAGAGCTGTGCAAGCTCCCTGATAACCATTCCTAAGTAACACCTGCAGAGTTTCAAGCCTCGGGTTTAGTGTTGATGCTAATTATGTTTTCCAAGCAATGGTATTTTCCTGTGTAATCTCTGTGTGCATCTTTATTTCCAATTTTCAATTCTCATTTCTATCAGTGTTGTTTCGAAAAGTTCACAGTAGAATGTATAGTCATCCCAGTCAGAGGACCACATTTGGCTAAAAAAAAAAAAAAAAAAAAGAAAGAGAAAAAAAGAACTTTCTAGAACGGAAGCATCAGCAGTGAAGCAGAGCAGATTCCAGTGGTATGCCTGAGCCAGGGGCCCCCCACACTGGGAGACACACTTGTGATCAGCCTGCTAGCCACTGGATGTCACTGACGCTTACATAAATGGAGCTTAAGGGGCATTTATCTGACTGTAAAAATCATGACTTCAGTAGAAAGCAGTTTAGCTAGAAACATTTCACTCAGGCAATTTCTAATTTCAGAAAAATAGGCTCATAAAGCCCACAAAGGCGATACCCAACTTCAAGCGTGATTAGCTTCAGTTGTTTGTTTCGGCTTTAACTGGGATATGAATAAACAGCAAGTTTGGGGGATGCATTCCATATGACAGCAGCTGACACCCTCCTTTAAAGGGACACTAACCAATCAGGTTTGTGATATTCTAAAATGCTTATCCGCAAGTCTAAACCATAAAACAATAACTTGGAATATCCTCTTAATTTTATGAGTATTATTTTCTTGTTTAACAATGTTCCACATTTCACTATTTTTCTGGAGGGGGCGGTGGGGAAAATTATTTGAAGTACCAAAATGTACTTTTTCAATAAAAATTATTTTGCTTCAGATTTGAAACAAGTAGTTTTAACAAATAATGGACTTTGTAAAGTATAATTAATGGTGACAAGTGTCAGAAAAGCATCACTGGGAGTATTGTAAGTAAAATGGCTTCCACCACAAAATTCATTCTCAAATCAGATGGTGGCAGAGGAATATAATTTTCCTTGACAATTTTATGAAATCTCTTTCTAGGACATATCAAAAGAACAAATCAGGGATACCAGTAGATGGTCTACAGTGTAGATGTGGAAAGATGCAGTGAATTGGAAAGGTCTAACTAAATGAGGGTTTATCTTTTGTCTTTAATGTAGACACAAAGCAAATGTAGTATGTGAGTGGCTTGGAGGAAAGGCACGACATAAGAGCAAAGAATTATGACAAATGGCATTGCACCAGACACGCTGCCATCCCGAGCTTGAGCCATTTGAGAAGCTATTTTGAATTAATAACGCATGCCATCGTGATTACATTTGCTTAGCAGAAACATTTTAAGAAATAACAGCCTGCAAACGGAAACTGAAACAATAGTTCTCTGCCCTTCCATAGCACAGGACTGTCATTTTTCTGTGGAGAGAAAGGGTTCAAAACCCATTCTAACTAAAGCCCACATTCCTGTTTGTTAGTGTCTGGATATTCACATGTGCAACAAAATCAAATTAATGACCTCCCGAGTAAGATCTATTACTGAAAATATGGATATACGAAGACTATGTCATCCAATGGCAGCTCATGTTGTTGCAGCTGCAGCTTCAGAGTTGGAAGTAGAGGGCAGGGCAAGGTAAATGAAAATTAAACTGACAATAAGCAAGGAACTCAATGAGTGGAGGAAGCAATTGCATGTCACCCATTCCCATTTCCCCACACCACACGAAAGGATCAAAATCAAGAAAACTAATTCTGTGTAGTTAGAAGCTGCTACTGTGGCTAAACTGATTGGAATACAAACGGCCTAGCCGAGTCATGAGCAGCAAGTGAATGTGTCACCATTTGTTCTCAGCTCAGGTAGCTGGGAACACCTGGAATCCCACCTGTGGACACTCAGTGCTTGGTGAAAGGCAGACCGGCAGCACTCACAAGGAGTCGCCTCACTCTCTTAAACTGCGTTTCCACCTTAAATAATTACAGCATGCAGCCGCAGTAGGTAAGGTGGTCAATGCAATTAAATTCCAAACCTGAATGTATTGAACTTTCTGCAATTATACATGGGTCATCTCTGGACAATATGCTGGCCATCTGGTAGCATCTGTGCCAGTGCCTCTAATAGCGATCCTGCTGTGGCTCGAGGCCATGGCAGGCCGTGCTAAGCAGGTCACATGTTGTGTCTTTCAGCCATATTTAGGTCACTATTTGGGGTAGGAGAAGGCAGGAATTATCTTTTTGCACAAAGGCAATAAAAATGAATAATCCCTTGTAGGTATCTTTTGCTTTGTTAAATAGTTAAGAGGAGATCTTACAGTTTTATCCCCATCTTCATCCCAACTTTTAAAAAAGAGAAGGTGAAATATACTGTAAATGTTAAACATTTGTCTGTAAGTCATCTCCCACACCTCAAAAAAGAGGATCTTTTAAAAATGGTAAAATGCCAGTTTGCCTTTAACTCAAGCAAAATATGGAAAGAGAAATTAAAAGTCTATTAATTGGTTCTTAGATAATGGATAACATGCAAACTAACATGGGAAATTGCAATGAAATTTGTGTCAAGAGGAAGCAATTTTAAAAGCATTACTTTCTCAAACAGAAATATTCGCAAACTATGCACTGTTCTGAATGCTTATATCTTTTGGTTGGTTGACTCACAAAATATGAAAGCCAATACATGAAAGGTTTACATGTATAAAAAAAAATGTCCGCACCACTGAGAAATGAAGTACTAGCTAAATTCAAGTAAAATCAAGATGTGAGCACAAAATAAAACTGTTTTAGACTTTCTGAGTCAGTGTAAGGCTTCAGCTTATAATATTTACTGATTACTTCTGGAAATAAACAGCTCCAAAATGCACATTTTAATAGTGAGAACCTTATAAATATTGCTCAAGTTGACTTGATATAGATTTTAAAATGCAGTATGGATAAGACTTGAGTCCGACATAAGCAATTCCAGTTTGACATCAATTAGTGAGTAGCTTTTACTCTTATAGACATATTTATAATGGAAAGGAGTGCATTTAGACTTTAAGGTCCTGCCAAGTAATCAATTTGATGAACTAATTGATAATAAATGTTAATTGACAACTAACAGCAGTCAATTAATTGCATTTCAAATGCAGCTCCGGGAAGCTGAGTTGAACATTATTCTAACTCAATCTTCTGAAATAATAGCTCAGCAATGACTTTGCAATAGGCTGTAAAGGTCAAAGTGGGCTAGCCTCTTCCTGAGTAGGATACCAAGGATCCCAGAGCTTAGGTTCACATGAGAAGCAGTTCATGCCCTAATCTCCCTGTCCTCCAGTGCTAAGTCTTTCTATGAGACAACATGACTTCATCAAAGCCTCCTGTGTATTCATTTTGGTTTACAGTATAGAAAGTCATTTCTGGCCTCCAAGAAAACAGCTGATTCTTTTACTAATATACTCTGTAACTTCGCTGGGATCATTTAACAAAAAGATAGCCTCAATTTTTAGTGTGCTGCTATTTGGTTACAAAATCTTCACAGTCAAGAAGTATTTTTCTGTGAACCTGTAGCAAGAAGGCTAAGCCTCATTTCCTGTGTTCCTACAGTTGGACTCAAATAACACGTGTGATGTATAATTAGTGAATTGTTGTAACACTGAGTCCTAAAATTGTCGGTGAATGAAATTCAAATATTGTTGGATTTAAACAGTTGATACATACAAAATATGACAGCTTAATTAAAAAAACCACACCTGAAATCTTCAAATGAAACTTATCTATATTCTCACCATTGAAGGGTGCTTGAACTTGCTGTCCCTCTGACTTAGAGATGTTGTCACTCTTTGAGTTCATTCTACCCATTGCTCTGGTACCACTTCCTCAGGTGGTCCGTTCTGGCCATGTTCCCAAATCCCATACAGCTCCTGTCTTTTCACTCTCTATTCTTTTGTTCAGCTTCACTTTCCCTCACAGTGCATCCCCTCCCTGGCATGGCATCTTCCCTGTTTCATTAGCAGAGATCTCATTGGGGCACATGTAACTTTGATGAGGATGACACCAGGCATTGTGAGTCTTTGGTCCCTAACCCGTGTTTATAGTCAGAAGTTGGTAGTGAAATAGGTCAGTCTGGAAATCACCCCTCAGTGTGAACTTGTATGACCTGGTTCAAACTCCTGTTTCAAAGCAAATACACAGCCCTTGGTATTCGCAGGTGCCACATCCCCAAATGCAACCAATCAAGGATCAGAAATATTTATAAAGAGCTGAGAGACAGGTAGGTAGTTAAAAAAGATCCAAGTTCCATAGCACCCATGTCAGATGACCCACCACCACCTGTAACTACAGGCTCAGAGGATCAGTAGCCCTCTTCTGAACCTGCTCAAGCACATACACACTACACATTTTTCAAAACAAACTTAATCCTTAAAAATACTTAGGAAACAAGCATTGAATCTTCGCTGAACAAGTACAAAGTTTTTTCTTGATATTCTCTGAATAATATTTTGCAACAAGTGTTTGTATACCTTTCATATTGTTCTAGGATGATAAATGCACTGGAGATGACTTGAAGTATACAGAAGAATATGCCAACAATACGCATCCCACAAGGAGCTGGCACATCCAGAGGTTTAGTGTCTACAAAGGGTTCTAGGATATAAGGAATGGCAATGTCTGGCATGGGCTATAGAGTGGGATGCAAAGAAAATCATTATGAGAGCCAGCAAACCCCAGTCCAGCCTGGCTATATGTGACTTGTCACATTGGGAAAAAATCACTCTATCTCTCACGGTGAGAGATGTTGTGTTCTCATAACAGAAAGAAAGATCTTGACAGGATGGTCTCCTCACTAGAGGGTCTCCAGGATTTTGTTATTCATTCTTCCTATTTGAAAGCAAACAATTCTCCATTGTTCTTGTCTGGATATAGTCTCCCTTGGAAAAAGAAGTAATAATACAATAGAATCATGTGTGTTTCATCAAGACTGTTACCTCAGAAGTCTTTATGGAGTTAGTAAATGTCACCATAAAGTTAAATAAATGGCAGCAGAGGGAGAAGTGAGTAAGGAATACAGGGAGGGGCCCAGACTTTAAATGAAATTTCAAGTGAGATGTGAGATTTGAAGAGACAGCGAGAGTCGAGAAGGCTCTGACAGGAAGAAAAGGAGTTTGGGGGTCAAAGGAATAAAGAGAGAGAACATAAAGGTAAAACAAGGGGAAGCAAGGAACTTTTCAAATTTTTGAATTTCAAGCAATACTGTGTAATTGAGTGGTTTAATTTTAAGAAAAGAGAAGCAACCATAATTCTGAAAGAGACACACAATAAACGCCTGTGGGAGTGTGGGTAAACCGTGGAGGTGCTGAGAGTGTTGTGAGCAGTAGTCCCACCCTTTCAGGCCACTTACAATGTCTCATGTCCATCCAAGAAATGAACGGCACTCAAAACAAAGACACAGGCTCTGGTGATGTGGATTTTTACTTCCCCGTTGCTCTTTCTTGGATCAGATCCAAATCAAACTCCCCAAGTCCCTAATATTCTGACCAGGAAAGACATGGTGACTTTCAAACATGACTATGAGGAGCAAAACTCACTGTTTCCCTAAAATAAAACAAAGGGCTTCCATGTACCTGCTTTGGAAGGCAGTCTGTTCTGCTCTGCCCTATCTTTCATTAGTTATCCTGATTTGGTCTGTGTTTGTGTTTTTAAAGGGGAAAAGTGTATGAGAAGCTAGCCTTGTGACCCGAAGTCATTCTTCCATTTTCCTGCTGAATGCTAAGATGATATGCAGATACCCTGGGGTAAGTGGGAAATCCTATTCCACATGGGATAAAGCCATAAACTCATAGAATGTCATTGTCACGGGCGAGTTCAGATATTATTTCAATAAACTCCTTTGAGCAACATAATCTATGAGTTTATTAAAAGACCCTCAGGTTTATTCGATGGACTATAAATAATCTATATGCTCTTTCAAACAAAACATTTAGATGACAGAGCAAAGGCTTTCAGTTTTTTCCCCCAGCTTCCATTAGGAATGGATTTGTTTGCTGCCAACACAGCCTCCTGATGCGTTTGCTGGGGTTGGACGGGATCCTAATGAGGCTCAGTGACAACAACCACATCTGGATTTCCCACAGCCTCTGAGTGGCAGGTGAAGGAAGGTTCAGAAGCATGCCAACAATCGAAGCTATGTCTTTCTACCTTTCACATCTACAGCAAGTGTTTCCATTTGTCCTCCTTCCTGTCCCTCCAAGGAGCATTCTTCACTGCCTAAATTCCCTCTTGAGATGGACAACTCGGGCTCAAGATCACAAACTCTCACTCTCGTCTTCTCTCTGTGTCCTACTTCATTTCCCCACTTCCGCTTTCTTGAGATCCTAGAAAGTTGAATAATGGTCAATAGAAACTGCTAATTTATTGTTCCATATGAATTCAAGACCATCTTTTATCTTCCTTGAATATAACTTATTTATTCTAAGACTCATTACAGGTACCCCCAAATCTCTAATCTCATTCAAAAGTCAGTCTCAATTCAAAGAGGATACTCTCGCAAAATTATTCTCTGGTGAACTAAGCCTTTTATGAACAGAATGTGACTTTCTGTGTTCACATTTCCCACAGAGCCTAGCCTGTGTTTCATGTCAGCACAGACTGAAACAAACTGAATGAGTGCTGAAGGGTTGGGTAACTCTAACGACAGAACATAAATATATTACTAAATAATATGAGGCTAGCACCAATATCCAAACAACATTTTAAAAGCTAAAAGCAGTACATGAAAATAATCACAAGGATAAAAGTATATGAGACCAAAAGCCTGCAAGTCTTTGGAGAAGAGTAATTCATAGTGACAACTGAGCCCAAGTCAGTCACATGAGGGAAGAAGATGACATGGTGGAGGAGAAATTTAAAGGAGACAGCCGGAGTCTAAATAAGAAGAGTAGGAGAATTTCATCAGAGGGTCATTATAAAAATACTAACTTTGAAAATATTATAACTACATAAGAAAAAGAAAACTTGGATCAAGTTTTTTCCAAAGCAGTTTTCCTCTTCTACTAATTAGGATCCATCCAGTGCCTTCCCCGCTAAGGCGTTTTAATCCATTAGTAGTAAATGGGCCTGATTCTAAAGTAACTCTCGCCCATAACATTAACCCGGACTTCTTGGGACAGAGAGGATATTATAAAGAAGACAGTTAAATGTCCTCTTAAGAAACTAAAGATTTCAGTGATGACTGCAATCAATTCTCCAGAACTAGTAGATAAATTAACCTGCAAATGACAGAAGGGTTCCACTGAGCTTGGGAGTTTTACCACGTGTTTGTGACTCCAAAATCATTTTAAAATGATAAGAAGAAACAAAATGTAATGCGGGTAAGATTGTATATTTTTATAATCGTTGATTTAGAAGTACACAAAAATAAAGAATGTGAACAAGAATTTTAAAACCTATTGAATTTGTTATTAAGGTGATTATTGTTTTTGTCGCTTTTTTTGCTTGATATTGCTGATGATTAAATGCAGGGTCTAATGCATGCAAAGCAGATTTTTTTTTAACCACTAAAATCCACCATCACCTGGTTTATTATTTCTTACTTTGGGTGTTATAGACTGATGTAAATGGATATTTGTTATCATTTCCCATTGCTGCTGGGAGAAAAAGGTGAATTTTTACATCAGTTTTATAATGTTATAGACAGTACCAAGGACCCTCTTATTCTAGATAAATGTTCTACCCTAATCTACATCCCAGCCCTAACAAGCAGATTTTCCTTAAGAAAAATGACCATGTAGACTATGTGGAGGCTTTCAAAGGAAATGGTCAGATTCTCTTTTTTTCTGGTACTTTAAAGGGAATACCTCATGAGGCAGTTTCCAGTTTCAGACATAAATCTACCATGGTTCATATTTTTCAAGTTTTCTTTTATTATTTTATGGGGATGGGTGTGGTTTGCCTGCCTGTGGAAGAAGTGTGTGCATGCTATGCTAGCTTAGGCCTGAAGAGGGCATCCAGTCTCCTAGAAGTGGTGTTAAAACATGGTTGTGAGCTGCCATGTGGGTGCTAGAAGTTAAATCTAGGTCCTCTGGAAGACCAGTGCTCTTAAGCACCGAGCCCACTATCCAGCCCCACAGTTCAGATTTTTATCCAGAGAGCTCACAGGAGTGGCTTTCAAACAGTGGGTATTCTGTGACTATGCCCTGAGTAGAGAAAGAAATGTACATGTTCTGAATGAATTCCCTGTGAAGGATCTACCACATACACAGACACCAGCTAAGTGAGAATCACTAAGGAAAAATTAGAAGGTCATCCCCAAAATACAAGACGCCCAAAGTCTGAAACCTTTGCACTGATATAAAAGTTATCCCATTACCCCCATCTATTATGAGAAGAGCATGAGACAAGGCTCAGTTAGGGGATGTTTAACAAAACAGTTAACCAATACTGCTCAAATTATTGATGATAATATAGAAAGGAAGAGAAGTTGGAAAAGTTGCAAAATCCAAGAAGAGCCTACAGGAAGAGATCATGACTAAATTTAATGTGATATCTTGGGTGAGAACCAGAGAAAACTGTGTTGGAGAAACACAAATGCAGTATAGGTAAGGCAGTCTAGGTACGCCATGGACTTTAGTTAGTCATGTGTTATTCTTGCTTCTATAATGACACTGCTACATCAATATGGTTGACTAGCACATACATTAGTATGATAGTCTCAAATGATAATAGAAGAAATTGGGTATGGGAACTCTCTACACTATTCTTCTCAATGTTTGTGTATTCTCAGCTGTTCATATAAAGAAGGTTTACTTTGAAAAACTCATTTAAAATTTACAAAGTAGCCGGGCGGTGGTGGCGCACGCCTTTAATCCCAGCACTCGGGAGACAGAGCCAGGCGGATCTCTGTGAGTTCGAGGCCAGCCTGGGCTACCAAGTGAGTTCCAGGAAAGGCGCAAAGCTACACAGAGAAACTCTGTCCCGAAAAAACCAAAAAAAAAAGAAAAAAAAAATTTACAAAGTAATCCAGCTTTTATAGATACTTTTTGAACAAATAGCAAATATCTTCACTTTCTTAAATAATACTTATAAGACTATTCTCATCATCTAAATCTGCAGTACACTTTGGACATCGGTTTTCATCCCTGTGGATGCAATTATTCTTCCTCCCTTTCTGACAATCTGAAGCAGGTCCCCACTTTCAACAAATTCTCCCCTCTTAAGAAATTGGAGGCACCAGAAGGCACTCAACACATAAAAAGCTTGCATTCACGTTAATATGGTTATGGCACGAAGGTAACTTACATACAATACACAGATCACGTTCTAAGCCTCTGAAGTAATTGTTACTTAACTAGTCATGATATGTTACTGCTTAATTGATGCTGTTTGAAACAAATATAAGCAATATGAAAAGATAAATTGGTAAGAAACTGGGCCTTTGACAATGGAAGAATAAAGCCACACGATCCAACATTGCATTCCTCTTTCGGGGTTTTGTTCTTATTGTTGAGATTTTCATTTTCATTTTTCATTTATTTATTTTCTCCCTGTGTTTTGTTCTCCCATTGCCAAGATCAAGCTCAGTGCATTGCACGTGCTTGCACATGCTAGGCAAGCACTCTACCACTGAACTACACCCTTAGGCCCACTCTTCTGTTTTAAATCCCTCAAGCAAGTAGGAAGACTCACACATTCATCTTGCCACACATATACAACTATTTTCTTTCCCTCTACATTCCATTGACTGGCCTCTATAATCTATAACAAAATTCAACAATGCCCAAGAAATTAGAAGCAAGTGCCAGAACAAACTGCCAGGTCGTTGGGAAGGTGACTGTCCACTAACTTCCTAAAGACACCCCAGCTTTCAAATGCATCCTGACCTAAACCTTTGAGTCAACAGCATAAAGACCCTGAGTAACCAGTTGGAACCCCTCTCAGGCAATATGCTATTAGGAAAAAAATGGTTGCGGGGCACTCACAGCAAGCCCCTGCCTGGCTCAGCTGCCAGTCATCAGTGATGCAGCACCCCCTTTTTGGCAGTTGGCCAGAGGAGGGTGCTCTGTTGTTAAAAGACCCTCGAGGAAAGAGGGAAAAAGACAAATAGGCAACCTCTTTCCTTCCCATCTCGCTGCAGACCTGCAAGGGGAGCCCTTGTGGTGTTTCTCCTTTTTGTCTCATCCTGTCACTCTCTAGTCTTTGAACAATCGAGACAACAATGGTCTTGTCTAAATGATTTCACAGGCTATTATTCAGACACTCAACTTTTAACATTTCAATTTTGTCATTCTGTTTTCACACAAAAGGTGCACTTCTACAGTATAATGTTCCCAGAATTGTGTCAATGAGCAGTAATAGCTTTCAACATTAAGTTGATCATTAACAACTACATTATCTGAGGCATAATCAGTACTTCAGCCTTTTGTGTGATTATGGCATTACTGAATTTGAAACTAATGGGAGGATGCACTCATAACAACATATAAAAATATTTATATAGTAATAAAAGGTAGTGAGAGGAAAACAGTCTGAAACATTACAAATGGATAAAAAAACACTTGGATTTTCTTTCTAAAAGGTAAGCTTTTGAAAGAGAAATAAGTAAATGCCATTGCTACCATAGCATGACTTTATCATAACAGGTTGCATATTGTCCCTAAATAGTCTAGACAGAAGTGATTTCAGCCGGGCAGTGGTGGCACACACCTTTAATCCCAGCACTTGGGAGGTAGAGCCAAATGGATCTCTGTGAGTTCGAGACCAGCCTGGTCTACAGAGCTAGTTCCAAGCCAGCTAGGAGTGTTATACAGAGAAACCCTGTCTCAAAAAAACAAGAGAAAAAAAAAGTGATTTCAATGGTGTTTTAAAAGAAAAACATACTCAAATGAGTTTTTAATTTTTTTTTTTTTACATTGACTTAGTTGGAAGGGGTATGTACATGCCACCTAGTGTGTGTGTGGAAGTGAGGGGACAACTTTCAGGAGTCAGTTTTCTTCCTCCACCATGTAGGTTCCAGATAAGAAACTCAGGCTGTGACAATTGACGGGCAGCACCTTTACCAGTTTGGCCATAGTTTGGGCCCCCAAAATATATTTTTAACTTCAGTCAATAACATAGAAAAGAAATTCTGTGCCTTAAATACTATGGTGAATCATAAAAATTTTGACAAACAATAGCAATTGGCTGGTATGGATATTGTTTCAAACCTATATTGCTTTCTCCCCGCCCCCACTTTTTTCATAAGAAATCATTCAGGAACGGATTTTTTTTTTTTTTTGGTTTTTTTTTTTTTTTTTTTTTGGTTTTTTTCAAGACAGGGTTTCTCTGTGTAGCTTTGTGCCTTTCCTGGAGCTCACTTGGTAGCCCAGGCTGGCCTCGAACTCACAGAGATCTGCCTGCCTCTGCCTCCCGAGTGCTGGGATTAAAGGCGTGCGCCACCACCGCCTGGCTCAGGAATGGATTATTTCTATGTAGCCACAATTCAATGGTTATACCCATACAGTGTACACAATGGGATCCAGGACACAGACTAGTCATAATGACAGAGTCTAGAAGTATAGGCAGAAGCCCCAGTCTTAATGGAAAATCTCTTACATGAGAAGGGGGTCTTGGCTTTTAGTTATGAGGATAAATAGCATAGTTTGTCAAAGAATCAAGTTCAATGCTCCTACAAATACAAAGTATGAAGCACAAATACGATATTCCTAATCTTTGATGAAATAGTCATTGTTTTCATAAATTAACCCTATAAGAAAACCTGAGGTTCAGAAATAACTCAGAATATCATAATGTGGTAACTACATTGTTAATTATCACCTTGACTACACTAGGCCGTTTTTTATATTCAATGCATGAGCTCTTTCTCGTGATATTTGCCAAAACTTGTAATTATAATTTTAAAACTTATATTAAGTAAAAAAAAAAGTCTTACATATTGATTAGAGAAATCTATTTCTGTGAGTGTGCAGGTATTATATAAATCATTATATAGAGAACCTATGGGTTCTATAAGAAGAAAATCCATCAAATAGGGTAGATGATCTACTGAGGACTTTCTTCTTCCTGCTTCTCCTCCCCTACCTCTTGCCTTGTTCTCTCTTTTCTCTTCCTCTCATCTCTCTTTTCACTTCCTCCTCCTCCCACGCTTCTTCTTCTCTGTACTTTTCCATTTTTCTTCAAAATGGGGCATTGTTTTCACAGTTTTTTTTTATTAAAATTTCAAATTAGCATTCATTGGAGAATACAGTGACTTAGCATTTGTGTGTTGTTTTCTCGTTTTGTCCTGGCCCCCAGTTGTCCTGCCTCCCGCTCCATCAGTGCTCATAAAATACTGTTTTTCCATGGTTACCTCACCATGCCTGGAGAATATTCTCTTACCTTGTCTGTTCTTAGGAAGGCCTGTTATAAAACAATGCACAAGCACTTAATTCACTGTCTTAAAAAGAACACTGCTTTTGATCACCCAACATTCTTCTCAATTCTTCCAAATCAAAACCACTTCAACCCTATTCTTTCTTATACTTTTCTACCCTACCATGTGTATTAGAAATTCCTGACATATAGAAATATGCTGCTGAAATTAGATTACTAAAATGTGCTTAGGGTTCGTTATCTTGACTATCTTCATGGAAACTTCAAAGGTTAATAAGAGAAATATGAACTGCAAGATGCAGAGATAGTGGTTTTAATCTGCAACACCTTTTGAAATTCTAAGAGTTTGTTTAGGGTGTTTTATTCTTTCTGATCTTTCAATTGTTGTTTCTTTTTTGCCCCCTCCTATTGAAAATAGATTCTTTTCTCATACAATATATCCTGATTACAATTTCCCCTCCCTCTACTCCTCCCAGTTTCTCCTACCTCCCATCCCATCTGGATCCACTCCCTTTCTTTCTCTCATTAGAAAAGAACAAGCTTCTGAGAGGTAATAACAAAATAAAATAATAAGATAAAACAAAAGCCACCACATCAAAGTTGGACATGGCAAACAAACAGGAGGAAAAGAGCCCCCTAAAAAAGGCTCAAGAATCAGAGACCCACTCGTTCACACACTCAAGAGTCCCATAAAAATAGTAAACTGAAAGCTATAATATACATGCAGACCCATGTTGGCCCTATGCCTGCTGCTTCAGTCTCTGTGAGTTTATAAGAGCTTTGATGATGCTGATTTAGAGGGCCTTGTTCTTCTGGTACCTTCCATCCCCTCTGGATCTTACATTCTTTTTGTCTTCTCTTCCAAGGTGGTTCCTTGAGCTCTTAGGGGAAGGATTTGATAGAGACCTCCCATTTAGAGCTGTGTGTTCCAAGGTCTCTCTCTCAGTATGTTTGGCTGTGGGTCTCTGTATTTGTTCTCATCTGCTGCAGGAAGAAGCTTCTCTGATAATGGCTGAATAAAACACTGATTTATGAATATAGCAGAATATCATTAGTCATTTTATCTCTTTCTTTCTTCCTTCCTTCCTTCCTTCCTTCCTTCCTTCCTTCCTTCCTTTCTTTCTTTCTTTCTTTCTTTCTTTCTTTCTTTCTTTTTTAGACCAGTATTATTTTGTTTTACTCTAGGTTTCTGGGATATCTAACCTCTGGTTCTTAGTCATCCGAGCAGTGTCAGGCATGGGTTCCATCTCATGGAGTGGGCTTTAAGTCAATCAGATGTTGGTTGGTGACTTCCATAAGCTTTGTACCACCACTGCACTAGCATATGTGTAGGCAGGACAGATTGTGGGTCAAAGTGTTTGTGGCTGCCTTGGCGTCTATGTTTCTCTTTTGGTAGCATGAAGATAGAAGTAAGGGCTCTGTGTAGGCACCAGCTCACCCTTTCCATGTTCAATGGGCTGTACAGGTGTTGTCTTCAGCAATGGGTTCTTGCTGTCAATCTGTAGACAACAACTCATTGTCTTGGCAATAGCCTGCTTTGTTTGGGGATTTCCATGGGTTCCCTTTGGCCAACAAGTCAATTGGATGTAACCCAGTAACAGCACTGAAAGCTAGGTTTGGTGACAAGAGAGTGTGAGTTGAGACTCTCTCCTGTATTATTTGGAGACTTCATTAGGGTTGCCTTGGTATAGGTTAAGGAATTTAAAATACTCAGAAAAAAAAGTTAGGCCTAGCTTTTATTTGAAGGAGTAGTTGTGCTGAGAAGACACAAGTACATTTAAGCAGGAATCTGTAGGTGGCCATCCTACCAGAATACTGGCCACTGAGCAGCGAAAGCCAGTGGCTTCTTCAAAGAGAAAAATACCAAGTTACACATGTTCTTTGACACAAGACAAGAACAAGTCTCTGTTAATACCTTGATACTCTTTCAGGAAACTCTGATACAACTCAGATGTTCTTCAGAAGTATTTAGGTTGTTACTTCTATAATCCTGCAGGATTACTGACATTTCTGTCATATGACACCAAAGGTAACCATCTACATTCTTCTAGGAGTCTATGTTTGCATGAAGATGGTGCTTCTTTTGAACCCATCATCCCTCTTCTATGATATCATGCTTCCTGGCATCTGACACAATGTCCTACCAACATTCCAAGAAGTCATGTGGTCAGAAAGCTATTGGTGACTGGGATATCAAGACCTTTCTTGCATAATATTGTTGAACTATGAGTCAGAGACTCTTATTGGTGTTTCCTTAGTGAAGCAAACATAGATGAAACTCCCAGCTTATCTCCAAAATGGCCTCTTTATTACTTTTGACTAATCCCTGTAACACTTAGCAATTCCCAAGCAAAAATATGTTTTATAACACATGATTTCAGTAGGGCAAAATTCAGGGAAAACCTACCTGGTGGGTCCAGCTTGGGGTCTTCGGTGAGGCTGCAGTCACCTAAGGTTTAACCAGAACTGGATGACACACTTCCCATGTGGCTTAGTCACTTAGGTGGTAAATTGGTGCTGGGTGTTTATAAGGTCTTAATTTCCTCTCCCCTGGGCTTTCCAGGAGATGCTCAATATAGGAGCTAGCTGTGACCAAAGAAAGCAACCTCAGAGAACAAGAGAAAAGCCACAGTGAGTCATGCTCCAGCATAGCAAGTCACAGACTGCTCAGCCCTATGCAGTGAAAAAGAGCTCTACCAGGGCATGTTAACAGAAATGAAAGTCATCCAAGGCCATTCTACTCATCATGTCATTACTCACACTCCCTTTGTCATGAAGTGGAGTTTCTTTTTTGGACAGCTTGAATCTGAACTGGACCCGTGGCTGCTTTGACCAGTTAAATCCAGCAGAAGTTGTGCTACATCGGTTTAGACTTAAGAGTCCAAGACAACTAGCAGTTTGGATATAGTGCTTTCTAGAATCCTGAGCCCCCACATAAGAAGTACGGGCTTCTCTGCAGATGAAAATGGCTGCATGAAGATGGGTTAATACATCAGGCATATGTGTGAACTTGGCCATGTAGAGCTCTTCTTCACTGCTTAGGGCTGACCTATCAGTGACTTGCTAAGCTGGAGCGTGAGTCATTGTGGCTTTCCTCTTCTGAGATTGCTTTCTTTGGTCACAGCTAGCTCCTATATTGAGGCCACCAGGCAAGTCTAGCCATCTTGTAAGATTTTGAGACATAATATATTGTTATCTTCCCCTGCCACATTTTGACACGGCTGTTACAAAGACAAAAAACTAGAATAAAAGTAACACAATTTTTGTTATTTCTCTTTGGTAACTTAGTTTCTTCTCCTCTTGCTGTGATAAAACACACTGAAAAAAGTAACCCAAGGGAGAAAGTGTTCATTTCAGCTCACAGTTCAAGGACATAGTCCATCATGGCAGAGAAGTCAAAGTCTCAGCAGCTTGAAACAGTTGGTCATATCATATCCACACTCAGGAAGCAGAGTGATAAATGCTAGTGCTCAGCTTACTTTCTCCTCCTTGTGCAGTGTCTTATTCACTGTTCTGTTGCTGTAGAGACACCATGACCAAGACAACTCTTCTTTAAAACAGCATTTAATTGGGGGATTGCTTGCCATTTTAGATGTTCACTCCATTATCATCATGCCAGGCAGCATGCTGGCAGGCAGGCATGCAGCAGTAGCTGAAAGCTACATCCTAATCCATAGCCCACTCCCAGTGACACACTTCCTCCAACAAGGCCACACCTTTTAATCCTTCTAATCCTTTCAAATAGTGCCACTCCCAGCTGACTAAGTATTTCAATATATAAGCCTATGGGGACCATTCTTATTCAAACCAACACATAAGTCTAAAACCTAAGCCCAAGATATGGTGCCACTCATTTCTAGGATGAATCTTTCCTCCTCAAGGAACCTAATCAACATAATCCTTCACAAGCATGACTAGTGGCTACCTAATGCATCACAGGAGTGCCTAGAAGCTTGTCTTCTAGATGATTCCATATCCCAGAAAGTTGACAGTTAACACTATCACAACACCTCATGTACAACTCTTACATTGTAATGCAAGGTCTGCTAGTACAGGGACTATATCAAAAACCTTGAAAAATGCCTTGGTGATTTCCTGTTTTTGTTGTTCTTTAAATTACCTTTACCACAAACTTCCTTTACCAAAACCATAGTCAGAATGATCATGCCCAAAACAAAACATATATCAAACTTTATCTTGATCCTCAGCGTAGACTTTTATTTATATTATACATTTTCATTGTAATACATATATCAATTTCATCATTTCCATTGCATTTATTAAACAAGCACTTCATTTAATCACATGTTGCATAATAGCAACCTTTTAAAGGTTTGTTCGTTCCTGAGTCCTAATCTACAACATATAAAAACATAAGTCTCTTATTTAATTTTCTACATTGATTTATTTTTATTATTGTTATTTCAGTAGCATAAAACCCACAATTGTTTCACTTGACACTTCTGTACACGTACTATTATACTTGGCTCAAATTCATTACACACATCCTTCCCTTGGCTCCTTTTCCTTCCCTTATTGTTCCCCAGCTACTTTAGTGTCATTGATGAGTAGATAGATAGATAATAGATAGATAGATAGATAGATAGATAGATAGATAGATAGATAGATAGATAAGATAGATAGGTATTTATACAGAACATATAGATCTAGATTCTTCACCTGAAAGAAATGTGCTATTTGTCATTCTTATTTCCTTCAGCATGATGCTCTCCAATTATACCCATTTTCTGAAAATTGTATTCTTCTTTATGGCTGAATACAGCTCAGTTGTGTGTGTGTGTGTGTGTGTGTAAGCATGTATGATATATATAGTATATATATATATATACCATACTTTCCTTTTTAATTTTTAATTTTTTGAGATTACAATATAAATATATCATTTCCTTCCCTTTTCTCGTCCAAACCATCCATATACTCCTTTTCCCTTGTTCTCTACCAAATTCATGGCCTCTTTTTCCTTAATTGTTGGTGTGTGTGTGTGTGTGTGTATTCATAAATATATAAATATAGCTTGCTCACTCTTTATAATGTTAATTGTATGTATGCTTTAAGGGCTGACCACTTAGCACTAGATAACCAATTGATATGCTCTTCCCTGGGGAAAACTGTTTCTCCCACTCAGCATTTCTTAGTTGCCTGTAGTTCTTTGTCTAGGAGTGAGCCTCATATAATCAGCTTTCTTTACCCACCATCTGTTTGTATCTAATGTCAATAGGTATTCAATAAACATTTGGTGAAGAACAACTTCCTAAAATGTCCTTTGTACTCCACATGATCTTGTAATAAAACTTACAAAAGAAATAATTCTTTCACCCCTTTCCATGATTTTCATTTTATATTATAAATTTAATATGGTAATTTCAATAATGAAACAAGTTTTTTATATTTGTCACATATTTATATTCTTCAACTTATTTAAGCCACAAATAAAGGATTCTCCAACTCCTTCCTTCAGAAATCTTGTAAAGTATAAATGTTGTCACTCATATAGTTACACGAAACACTACCAAAAGCTCTTCTACTCTTAAAAAAATAGAGCAGACACCATAAGGTCAAGCATGTGCTAATAAAGACTAAAAGTGGCTATGCAGAAGTGTATTTTCCTATATGGGACTCCAAAGGTCCAAGTATTCAATCACAAAAATTTTGACCATATGTAAACTCATGTAGAACAGATTAACTGTTCTCTTCCATAAATATAAGAAGCAAATTATAATAATTATGAATAATTTGAAATTATTTTATGAAATCACAGGCCTTAAGTACTAATGATCACTAGGTGGAAATATTCACCACACTGTGTGTATGTTAGAAACACCAAGTTCATTTCACAGTGTCAAAAGGAAGCAAATTCTGTGCATGCCTATATTCAAAAAGATTTTAGAGTAATTACTTTCTTTACAACAGTTTCAATGTTCTTTTTCCTTTTCTTTTACATATGCCTCTACATCTGTGTTTGGAATCCAATTTTTACATTTAATTACAAGCAGAGGAATTTGCCTGTTTAACATCGGTGCAGACCTAAATTATTTTACATTCACACAAGATTCATGGAAGTTTCTAGACAGAAGTATTCTAAAGTTATGTAATTCCATGTTTTTTCAAAGCTTAAAGTGTGTTGTACAGTTACCCACATGGCTTATTACAACAGAGATTACTAGATTTCACTCCTAGAGTTGATTCAATATGACACGGGTGAGCCCTGGATTTTGCCTCTTAACAAGTTTCTTGATCACACTAATGTCTGGTTCAGATGTGGTACTTCTAGGATCAGCCACCCAGCCTTCAGTACTTCAGTATTACAGATTGAAAAGTAATAATGGTGACATAAGATGGCCAGTTCAGGCTCCACCTCCTCCATTACTAGGTTTCCTCTCTAGGGTCATCCTCATAGGTTCCAGGAAGTTTTCACTGCACTAGATTTCCACATTGCTCCCCCAACTGCTCCCAAATTCCAATTGTCTCTCTCTCTGCTCCCTCTTCCTCCATTTGATCCCTTCTGTTCCTATCCCCACCTGCCCCTTAGTCTAAGTACATAATCTATTTTATTTCCCCTTCCTAGAGAGATACATGTGTCCCCCTAGAGCCCTCCTTGTTACTTAGCCTTTCTGGATCTGTTGATTGCAGCATGGTTATCATTTACTTAAGAGCTAATACCCACTTATGAATGAGCACATACCATTTTTGTCTTTCTGGATCTGGGTTACTTCACTCAGGATGATTTTTTTCTTGTTCCATCCATTTGCCTGCAAATTTCATGGTGTCATTTTTTTTTAACTGCTGAGTAATACTCCATTGTGTAAATATACCACATTTTCTTTATCCATTCTTCAGTTGAGGGACATCTAGGTTGTTTTCACATTCTTACTATTACAAATAAAGCTGCTATGAACATAGTTGAGCAAGCCTCCTTGTGTCAGGATGGATCATCCTTTGGGTATGTGCCAGGGAGTGGTATAGCTGGGTCTTAAGGTAGATTGAGTCCCAATTTTCTTAGAAACCACCATGTTGATTTCCAAAGTGGCTGTACAAGTTTGCACTCCCACCAGCAATGGAGGAGTGTTTCCCTTTGCTCTTCATCCTCTCCAGCATGAGCTGTCACTTGTGTTTTTTAATCTTAGCCATTTGAACAGGTGAAGGTGGAATCTCAGAGTCATTTTGATTTGCATTTCCATTTCCCTAATGGCTAAGGATGGTGAACATTTCTTTAAGTGTTTCTCGGTCATTTGAGATTCCTCTGTTGAAAATGCTGTTTAGATCTGTATCCTATTTTTAATTGGATTATTTTGTTTGTTGATGTCTAGTTTCTTGAGTTCTTCATATATTTTGTATAGTAACCTTTTATCAGATAACCAGGCAAGGCTTTCGGTGATGGGACCAGGACACCAACCCACCCACAAAACCTTTGACCTACAACCTGTCCTTCCTGCAAGATGTGCTGGGGCAATGATGGGTCAGAGCTTCTGGAAATGGCCAACCAATCACTGGTCTAACTTGAGGCCCATGCCATAAGAGGAAGCCCATGCCCAACCCTATCTGAACGGCCAGAAACCAGAAGTTGGATGGCCCAGAGACCTATGAGAGAACCAAATATGACTGGCAAAAAATGTCAATGAAATGATTCCTAGTGATATTCTGCTATACTCATAGATCAGTACCTACACTAATTGTCATCAGAGAGGCTTTCTCTGGTAATTGAGGAGAGCAGATGCAGAGACCCACAGCTAAACATTAGACATAGCTTGGGGAAACTGGCAGAAGGGGGTGGGGGGGTAGAATTGTTGGAGGGCTGGAGGACACCAGGAGAACACAGGGATCAACTTAGGAGGGCACATAGGAGTTCACAGAGATTGAAGTGGCAATTGTGGAGCCTGCATGGATCTGAGCTAAGTCCTCTGCAAATATATTGTGGTTGTTTAGCTTAGGGTTCTTATAGGACTCCTAACAGTGGGAGTGAGGTTATCTCTGACTCTTGTCTTCTCTTGGGACCCTTTTCCTCCTACTGGGTTGCCTCATCCAGCCTTGATATGAAGGTTTGTGCCTAGTCATATTGCAATATTGCATCTTGTTTTGCCGTGTTCTGTTGATATCCCTGGAAGACATGCTCTTTTCTGAAGGGAAATAGAGGAGCAGTGGATCTGGGGGACACAGGGACTGGAAGGAGTAGAGGGAAGGAAAGATGCAGTCAGGATGTATTATATGAGAGAAAATAAATAAAAAGAAAACAAGGAATAATGTCTCAGAAAACTTTAAGAATTGATTCAATGTTTCTCCCATATTCAGTGACAGAGACAGGATACAGAAGGACTGGAGCCTAGCTCCTTGAATTCCATCGAGCATGTTCTTTGACTTGACTTCCCCAGCCAATGAAGTGTGCTGGTAGAGAAACTTAGCAAAAATGAGTCACAGCTCAGGACCCTAGAAGTCAATATAAACATCCTTTCTCTCAGTCAACAAAATTAAAGACACAGAGACACTCCACTCGAGGTGGGGGGGAGAATAATTCAGGTATTTCTTTGTGGCTACTCCTCCCTTTTGAAGTTCATTTCCTTTTAAACATCTAAGGGTTTACTTTGCATTCTTACATTGCAACGTCTCTGTTGATAACTTCTCCTTAATTCCATTACAGCAAATCACAGGGTTGTCAAATCTTCAAGGATCAGAAGATCATGAGTTGACAAGTAGCAGATGCACAAAAGAAGTTTTAAATAACGTGTGTTCATTCCCCATGTGGAGTGAAGGAGAATACCTGTGACTCCACAATAGTAAAACCAGCCGAGAAGTAACAGGGAACATAGCTATGCAGCTATATTTACCATCTCCACCACTTTTATTCGGTGAAGAATCAAAGAAGTCAAAAGAATAAAAACTCTTAGATTTTCAAGCAAGCTGTTTCTGTTTAAGGACAGACGTTTCTGCTAAAACAGTGTAATTGTGATGTCACTGAGTACAGTGAGTGCTGCAGGCTTTCAGATGAACGTTCTCATTGTAGTGCCACTACTGTAGGCATGTTTGAAATGTTATAGCTTCGTCAGACTGTAATTATAACTGCTTGTTGCTTCTGCGGTTTCAAAGATAATAGAAGTTGCTCACAGAATTTACACAACACTGATGTGTTGCATATAAAATATAGACAGTCACGTGCAAAATATCCCATTATACATTTTCTCATAGAGAGAAACAGCTGAGAAACCTACAGACCATCAAATTATGACTCCAGTGTTTCATTATAGGCAATTAGACTCCGGAACCAAAAGGTACACCCAAACTACTTGGCTTAATTTTGTTAATACCATTTAGGATCTTGGTTACAGGTGCTTCAACCTACAGAAAACAAAAATCCTGCTAAGTCTATAGCTTATTACTTTACTGATAATTGCTTTTATAGCCAGAGCATCAAAGGTTGAACTTGGAAAAATACATGCTAAGTGAGGAGAAAAATTCAAAATCATGTTTATTCATCCCACAGACCCTGATTCTGGAATAAGTTTCTATGTCGGACACCATCTCTGCTCTCTACAAACTCAAAACCCCAAAGAAAAAGGAAGCATAAACTCACTCCACAAGCAAACACTGGTCAGTGCTGTCAAAAAAAGAAATATCAGTACAACCATTCAGTGTTACAAAACAGCTTGCTTATTTGCTTCAAGGACTAAGACTTTAGGAAGCCATCACTAACCAATGTTTAGAAGGAATAAAAAGTAGTTCTCACGTGAAAAATGTGATCATTTGGAAGAAAATAAAGGCGTCAAAGACAAGCTGGTGTCAGAGTCCTTAGGAATTTATGTTAAGAAGGGTAAGAGTGTGTCCTAGACAAGAGCTACCAGGGAGAGGCGATGAAGACCGTGTGGCAGACTGGTTTCTGAGAAACCCCTCTTGAAAGCACACCTAAACATGGGCATATACTGCTTTTTGTAATGACTGTGTCAGCCATTCTAATAACAGATGGCCACAGCAACCGATGACAAAGAGCAAAGGGTTTATGGAGACATGGAATGGGCTTTTCCCCCATTGTATCTGCCAATTCCTGGTGGCCTGGAACACAAACTTCAGTGAGTCATATTAGGAGCAGGGCACAAACCTGAGGCCAGAGCAGATGGAAGCATGAACACAAGAGATGAATGGAAGGAAACAATAAAATTAAAGTCAACAATCACTAACAGGAAATTTAAAATATAATACAGAACATAAGGACAACTAAAAATTTATATTCTGTGATGAAACTAACAAAAAACACATCTCTGACACAAAATAATCGAGAGAAAAGAAAGAATTCAAAATAAACAATATGAAAATGAAAGGGAACTTGCTTAGTGATTAAGAACAAACTGAGCGTGCCTGCTAGGGAACCAGGTAGGCTGACCACAGGCCTTCACCTCTCCTTCTGTTACCCTAGGCCCAATCCCCCAGTCTCATCCCCAGCTCTTCACCAGAACACCTACAAAAGCCTCTCCCTACTCCATCTCTAGTGGATCCCACAGACCTTTCCCCTTCAACCTCCCCACCCTGTACTTGTTGCTTCATCCCAGCCCCCAGCTCCAGCAGGCACTCCTTACTAACCCACAGGCCACTTCTTCCAGGGAAGCAGGTAGGCTGACTGCAGATGTTCACTTCTCTCTCTGTACCTACAGGTGAAATCTCACACTCTCACCCTCAGCTCCGCAACAGACCACCTGCTATAGCCTCCCCTGCCTGCCGGACCCCATCTTGTATGGATCCCACAGATCTTGCCCTCCAAATCCACCCCCTTAAAAAACAAGTAACATTATTAAAAGAGGGTTACAGACCTAAACAGAATTCTCAATAGAAGAATCTGAAATGGCTAAGGAACACTTAAATGTTCAACATCCTTAGCCATCAGTGAAATGCAAATCAAAACAACTCTGAGATTCCAAGCTACACCTGTTAGAATGGCTAAGATTAATAACACATGTGACAGCTCGTGCTGTTGAGGATGAGGAATAAGAGGAAACTCCTCTGTTGCTGGCGGGAGTGCAAATTTGTATAGCCTCTTTGGAAAATAGTATGGTGGTTCCTCAAAAAGATGGAAAGTAATCTACCTCAAGGCCCAGCTATACCACTCTTGGGCATGTACCCAAAGCACACCTCCTTCTCCCATAGAGACACTTTCTCAACCATGTTCATCAACGTTCTATTCATCGTAACCAAAAACTGAAAAGAACCTAGATGTTCCTCAACAGAAGAATGCATAAAGAAATGGTGGTACATTTATACAGTAGACTATTTAGCTGTTAAAAAAAAAAGTGAAATACGCAAGGGAAATGGATGGATCTAGAAAAAGTCATCCTGATGTAACCTAGATCCAGAAAGATAAATATGGTATGTATTCATTTACATGTGGATATTAGTCATTAAGTAAATGATAACCAAGCTACAATCTGTAGACTCAGAGAGATTAGGTACAGAGGAAGGGACCAGGGGTTATATCTGGATCTCCCTGGGAGGGGAAAATAGAATAGATTTTATGGGTGGACATTAGGTAGGAGAGATGGGAATGGGAGGACCGAGTGGGGAAGGGGAGAGGAAGTGGTGTTGGAGGAGGGAATGTGGGGAAAGACAGAACCGAGAGGCACTTTAAGGGTGGTATGAAAACCTAATGCTGTAGAAACTCCTAAAACATATTAAGGCAATCCTAATGAAGCCTCCAAATAATGGGAGAGACAGAGTTCTAACTGTGTCACCAAACAAAGCTTCCAGTACCAGAACTGGGTTACATCCAATTGAATTGTTGGCCAAAGGGGTCATATGGAAACCCCCAAACAACTCAGGCTATTGCCAAGACAATGAGTTGTTATCTACAAACTGACAAAAAGGCTCCATTGCTGAAGACAACATCTATACAACTCATTGAACATGGAGAGGGTGAGCTGGTGCCTACATAGGCCTTTACCCCTATGTCCTAGTATCTTTGGGACAGGAAGGTACTCTGCATTCTACCAAAAGAGAAGCATGAGTACCACAGCAGCCACAAACACTTTGACCCACAATCTGTCCTGCCTACACATATGCTAGTGCAGTGGTGGCACAAAGCTTGTGGAAGTCACCAGCCAACATCTGATTGACTTAAAGCCCACTCCATGAGATGGAACCCATGCCTGACACTGCTCGGATGACTAAGGACCAGAGGCTAGATATCCCAGAAACCTAGAGTAAAACAAAATAATACTGGTCTAAGTAAGAAAGAAAGAAAGAAAGAAAGAAAGAAAGAAAGGAAGGAAGAAAGAAAGGAAGGAAGGAAGGAAGGAAGGAAGGAAGGAAGGAAGGAAGGAAGGAAGAGATAAAATGACTAATGATATTCTGCTATATTCATAAATCAGTGTTTTATTCAGCCATTATCAGAGAAGCTTCTTCCTGCAGCAGATGAGAACAAATACAGAGACCCACAGCCAAACACACTGAGAGAGAGACCTTGGAACACACAGCTCTAAATGGGAGGTCTCTATCAAATCCTTCCCCTAAGAGCTCAGGGAACCCCCTTGGAAGAGGAGACAGCAACGGTATAAGATCCAGAGAGGATGGATGTAGTGGGTAGCTGTTCCAGCTTTGACTTGGAAATACCACCCCCTTTGGGGCTTCGTAACTGTCACGCCTACAAGGCAGAGCCAAGAGAGGACTCCTGAAGACTGGAGATCCAGATGGGGGAGCTCTCTTGGTTCCTGGATCCTGGACACTGGACCTAGATGGAGCAGAGTTATCCAGAGAACACTGCTGGACTGCACTACACCTTTCCCAGACCCTGTAACCAATCCCTTCACTTGTAAGTTACCGCACAAAATAAACCTCCCTTTTAACTACATGGAGTTGCCTTAATACTGAAACCAATAGATGGAGGGTACAGGAGAATAAGACCCTTCAAATAAACATCATCAAAGCTCATATGAACTCAAGAGACTGAAGCAGCAAGTAGAGGGCCTCCCCAGGTCTGCACCAGGTCCTCTGTGTATATATTATAGCTTTCAGTTTAGTACTTTTATTGGACTCCTGAGTGTGTGAACAAGTGGGTCTCTGATTCTTGTGCCTTCTCCCGGGGCTCTTTTCCTCCTGTTGGTTTGTCATGTCCAACTTTGATGTGATGGATTTTGTTTTATCTTATATTTATTTTGTTAAAAAAATTTAAAAAACAACAGCAAAAAAAATTGAAAAAATCATAGATGAATATTGCATCAATTTTACAATAGCAAACTTAAGGATTTTCTATGAAGTAGACACATTTCAGTGGGAAAATGGGGTTATTAAAACATACTTCAGGTATTCACCTCACTCTGCTTCTTGAATGTAGATACAATGTGACCACCTGTCTCAAGATCCTGCCCATTGTTCCCCACCAGGATGGACTTCACCCTGGACCTGCGTTGATCGTCTTCACACAAGAACACAAGATGTTTCAAAAGGGTCTTCTTTCCTGTTCTTGGCGTGAAAAACTTGAGTGTTTTCTGGTGTTCAGGATATGTGCACCAAATTCATATTTTTAGTGCTGATAATTCAGGAAAAGTAGCACAGAGCTTTCATTGTGATGTTCTATGAGATGTTTGTCTCCTTACCTTAGTATAAGGGGAGCTTCACCTGCAGGTTATTCAGTTGTATTTTCCCAGCTGGAAAGTGGCGAGGCCAACTCCTGCCTACGGATTGCTACAGATGTAGTAAGGTGACTGCGATCACCCCGAGAATGACTTCCTTAAGTGTCCTGATAATATCCTTCCTGCTCCTTGAGAAGAAAAAGTGTTGGAAACGAGCGTTGTGGGGGTTTGGAAGCCACAAACCTATTTCTATAGAGTGAAAGAAAATAACATACTCATAAGCACCTAAAAGACCAGAAAGGCCTTAGAACTACCTCAACAAATGCAAAATGACATTTAAAATTTCCTTTACAGATAAACATTTATTTTGATATATTTTGACACAAATCAAGGAACAGACTATTCTATACCTTAGGGGAAAAGAAAAATATCAAATTTCCTCTGACATATTTGATGAGAATAGTGTGTTCATCCTGACAAAAATATATGAAGTCAGATTAAGACAAAAATATATATGACTAATTTCAGAAAATAAACTAAAAATATCAAACTGTTCATAAACTAAATGCAGGGATATATACAAAAGGCAGTACATTATTACTAAATTACAATTATACTGGAGGTATACATTTGATTTAACATTAGAAAACTTAAATTATCTCACTATTGTAAAAATAAAAAATTAGAAGTTACCTCTTGAGGGTCTAGAGAGATTACACAGTTGATAAATTGTGTGCTGCAGAAGAATGAGAAACTCAGTTTGATGTCCAGCACCTGCACTAAAAATCCAAGAACAGTAGTATGCACCTGCAATTCAAGTGTAGGGGAGATGGGGGTGGGAAGATCCCAGCAGTAATCCCAGTGCAGGGGAGGTGGGGGGCGGGAAGATCCCAGCAGTAATCCCAGTGCAGGGGAGGTGGGGGGGGGTGGGAAGATCCCAGCTGTAATCCCAGTGCAGGGGAGGTGGGGGGTGGGAAGATCCCAGCTGTAATCCCAGTGCAGGGGAGGTGGGGGGTGGGAAGATCCCAGCTGTAATCCCAGTGCAGGGGAGGTGGGGTGGGAAGATCCCAGCTGTAATCCCAGTGCAGGGAGGTGGGGGTGGGAAGATCCCAGCTGTAATCCCAGTGCAGGGGAGGTGGGGGGGGGTGGGAAGATCCCAGCTGTAATCCCAGTGCAGGGGAGGTGGGGTGGGAAGATCCCAGCTGTAATCCCAGTGCAGGGGAGGTGGGGGGGGGTGGGAAGATCCCAGCTGTAATCCCAGTGCAGGGGAGGTGGGGGTGGGAAGATCCCAGCTGTAATCCCAGTGCAGGGGAGGTGGGGGGGGTGGGGGTGGGAAGATCCCAGCTGTAATCCCAGTGCAGGGGAGGTGGGGGCAGGAAAATTCTGAAGCTTTCTGGACAATCTAAGTGAATTGGTGTGCTCCCAATTCTATTAGAAACTGTCTCAAAGACTAAGATGGCAAATGAAAGAGGAAGTCATCTAACATGGACCTCTGTCCTACACACACACACACACTTCACCAGCAAGAGCCACACTGGGGATGCACCTGTCTACTTTTGCTAGGCTGCAACTCAGTATTCTTGTGGCCTAGTATCAGGGGAGAGTGAGGAGGCCTTAAGAGAAGGCTATACTTTCATCCCACCAGTGACACTGAACCAAACTTCTGTGTTAACAAAGACTACCATATGGAAAACGGACCTTTACTCTTCACCTAGCAACAACCCAGTGTTCCCCCATCTTCTGACTGAGATGGCACCTGAAGAAGACTAGAGAAAAACAGAACTTCCACCATCGCCCATTCTGAAATGAAAATAATAATAATTTATTTAAAAACTAAATATACATTTGCCGTACAATGTAGTAATTCTTTTACTGGGTATTTATACCAGAGAAATGAGATGTGTTCACACTACAATTTGCATACAAGTGTTTAATAACGATCTGTGTGCCCTTGATGGGTGAATATGAATAAATTGTGATAGCGTCCTTCCATGGACTATGTACTACTCAACAATATAAATAAAATAAATAAACTGTCACCATGAAACAATGTCAATAGATCTGCAGAATGATGCTGAATGAAAAATGTTAATGCCCAAAGGTCACACATGTCATGGCTCCATTTCTACAACACTTAAATAACACCAGATTTATAGAAACAGAAGACAGACTAGTGGTTGTCCAGGGCTTAAAGGATCAGAGCATGAAACATGTAGCTATAAAAGGCAATATGAACGACTCTTAGAGTGATGGAATGTTTGTGTCTCAGTTATACCAATGTCAGCATTCTGGTTGTGATTTGTACTGTACTTTTAAAATATATAAATTTTGGAGAAACTGAATAAATGGTACATGAGGTCTCTATTATTTCCACATGTAAATCTATAATTATCTTAAAATTAAAAAGCTTTATTGAAAACAGACTTTTTTCATGGAACTTGAAAAATTAATTCAAATCAATGTAGGAAAGTGAGGCAAAAATTATGTAGTGGGTTAGGAGTGTAAATAAGCATTTAAGTGCTTGCTTAACATGGACAAGGCTGAGGCTTCATACCCATCATGACCAAAATCAAAAATATAAAGTAACAGTGATGGACCTACTTAAGAGTCAAGAGATATAGGGTTCTCTCTTCCTCCTAAAAGCAGAAAATGAGCAAGCAAATTCTATCAGTTTCAACTTCTGAAGAATTTGGAAATCTAGTAAAAGAAAAAAAAATAGATTAAAAAAAAAGCTAGGAGTGACTTGGGAAAGGAACAGGCTGTTGCTTTGTGGTAAGAGAATGAACATTACAGTGTTTAGAAGTACATGTCTGCCATGCCCACACAGGCTGCTCAATTTTCTAGTGCCAGAGTTAGCAATATAGAACTTACTCTCGAAGGATTGTGTATGTGGATCTCAACATGTCTGATAGTTTTTTCAACCAGCACAAAAGTTGCTTTATGCTACAACTAACTCATTTTTCTGGCTTCCCAGACAGCTGTGATGAGTCATGTGAAAGTACAGTATTGGCTGGGGTGTCCTAGAGCAGGCAATAAAAAACATTTAAGACAATCAATACATAGATCAAAAAGTCTCTGGGAAGGCAGAGCTTAGGAGAGTAAGCACCTCTGTGTATGCCAGAGGCTCAAGAAACCCATGTGTGGGCTCAGGATGGGATGAATGCTACATAAAGACTTGGAAGACCTAAGATTTCACCTATGGCTACTCCCCAGTCCCCATACAAGTTGGAGAGGCTTAAATAGAGTAATGGAAAAACTGAACACCAGGGAATCGCTACGATACAAAGTAAAAGCGCACAAAGACCACAATACAACTATTTTCTTTTCTCTTTTGCAAGCCCAGGTGTCTAAGATTATACTGTTAAAGCACATGATGATGACTGAGCTTATAGACTACAGACTACTATGAATGAGCAAAATAATACACAGGATTGAAAAATGATTTGGAAAAGCCACGTAGCAAATAAATGACCACCACCTGAAATAGAAAAGCAATAAGCCCTGAGGGGGTGAAAGAAGAGAAAATTTGAATTTTAGTGTTAGAATTACCTAGTATTTAATGAATATAAATAAGAATATATGATCTATCCACAGGGAACTAAAACAGAAATCAGTAGAAACTGTGTAGATGCTTGACTAAGTAAAAGGCTAACCAAAGTCTATTACATACACTCACAAGTAAAGGAACAGGGACAGGGGATTAAAGAGCAAGAAATAGAGTCTCAGCAAACAGAAAGCATCACTGAATAGACAGAAAAGAAAGAGGTGGCTTAAAGGAAACCCAGGGTGTTGTGGGATATTTTGATCGCACTGACACCTCTGAGACTACCAATAAAGTTTGTTTTGAATCAGGGGGCAGAGCTAGCTGCTAGCTGACCAAAACTGGTTGGTTTATAGAGCTTGTGGAGGACCAAGGACATACAGAGAGACACAGAAAGTAGTAGGGAGGAGTTTAGAAAGATTCTCAGCCCTTTTGGATTGAGGAAGGAAAGAAAGAGGAGGTCGTTGATTGCTTCTCCACCGCGTCTCTGATCACATTCAAGTTCTTACTCCCATATCTGACTCCCGAGTTCTTATTGATAAAGAATAACTAGATAAATGCTTCACCAGGTAGAAAGTGTAGACTTCAAAATTACTGTGACTAATATGAAAACATCAGCAGAGTGTTCTGGCATAGAGAGGATTAGACAGAAGAATGAGTAAACCGGAAGATAAATCAACAAAAACGTGTCCATTCAAGAAGCAGAAGGAATGGAGAACAATAAACAAATCGTAAGACTTTAGGACACCAACATGGCACTAAATACACAAAATGAGAATTCCAGAGGGGTAAAAGAAGCAGAGGGGCCTTGAATAAGTGGTGGCCACTTACATCTCAAGTTTAATGAAAGATATAAACCTATATATTCAAATGTACCATGAGTTCTATGCAGAATAAATGCAAAAAGACCTATTCCAAGAGACATTGGAATCAAATTTTCAAAGATAATCTTGAAAGCAGCTAGTGAAGGGCTCTCTAGCGGACCCAAGCATTGCATGGGTTTTGCCCTTTCCCTTCCTTCTCCCTTGCTAAACCACTAGATTACATTCCTAAAGCCAGCCCCCAAAGTCTAGTCCCTTATTTGGCCACTGTCTCAGGCCTGAGACTGAACACCAAGGGCTAGCAATCAAAATTCATTATTTGGCTACACTAGTTAACTTGTTCAATCAAGACTTATCAACTCACCCTAGCACAGACTTCTCCTTTTTTCTCAAAAACTCACTTGTGCAGAAGTACTTGATGTCTGTTGTCTGCCTTTGTCTATTTTAGAAGCAGCCCCCATCCCATTCTCCCACCAAACCCCCCTTGTTCCTCCAGGCTAATAAATCTCCTTTGTGTTGAGAATTTGGTGTCTGGGTGTGTTCTGAGCCAATGCTGAGGGTCCCCCCTACATTGGTTCCGTGACTGGGGGGGATCATTTTACAGGACCCCCAAACTCAATTCTTGCACTTTCTGAACCATCCGGTGTCTGCTTTCAGCATCCAACAACAGCAAATTGGTAAGTTTTCTCTTAGTAACCATCCTAAACATTCCCCCAGGATACCAGATTATGACCGTTGTTTGTCCAGCATCCCCACTCTGTCTTATGTGGGTAGGGAGACTGCACATACCACAGCCTTTAACAAGGACAGTGGACTGCCTTGGAAGATGGGTAGGCACATTCTGCTCAGTTTGGCTTGGTTAGCAATCTCCCTTTCACTTTCGGTGGCCTCTCCAGAGGAATCCAGTTCCACCTGCAAATCCTCTCCACAGGTTCCAGATTTCTCTTCTGCTCCATCAAGTCCCTCTCTTGGTGATGAAGCTTGGGTGATAACCCTTTCCTCCCAGAGACCTCCTTTTCAGCCACACAAGATCCTAGGGATGCTCTTGGCTCTCAACCTTGGCTCCCAGCCACCACTAGCAAAAGGGATCCACTCCCATCCTTACTGATACACTCTGGGACATCTCCTAAAGGCTCCCACTTACCCAACACTACTGGTATGTCTTAGCACTCAAAACAGCCTTTGTACTCCATAGGCATCAAATGAACAAAACAAAAGCCTTTCCAATTTTGTGGACACATGAACTGAAAGAAGAGACACCCCTCTCCTCTTCCTCGCTGCCCCCTTTCTTGCAGCCTCTCTGCTCATCTCTAAATTTAACAAATTAGCTCTGGGACCTCCCATCACAATCTACTCCCACCACGCTCTCACTCTCAACTCCTAACTCAAAGGACTCCAGTCCCTTCCACTGTCCGGAATCCTATCCCTCCAAACTTCTCTTATCAAAAACTCATTAGTGACCTTTCTTTCCTGCCCTCCCCTCCATCCCTCCACACTTAGCCCTTTACCCCAATATTCCCCAGACCCTCTTCACTCCTGTCCAGAGGCACTCAAAGGCCTCCTCCCTTCTCCCTCTCATATACAAGAAGGTCCTCTAGCTACTTCTGCCAACACTTTTTATACAGATGGCAGCTCCTTCCTGTCAGATGGCCACCATGTTGTGGGATATGCAGTGGTCTAAGATAATGCCATCTTCAAGGTGGCCTCCTTATCACCACAAACAACCAATCAACAGGCAAAATCAATAGCCCTCACCAGAGTCTTCCAAATCACCCAAAAGTACATGATTAATGGTATATACAGACTCCAAATATACTTTCCATGTCCTGCTAACACATTCAGCCATCTGGAAGGAATGAGAATTTCTAAACACAAAAGGCAAGTTAATTGCTAACTTTGCATATATCCATAACCTTAAGGCCTCTCTTTTACTCTCTGAAATTGGCTTGGTTTACTGCAAGGCACATCAGACTAACCCCTCCATTGTCAGTAAAGGCAATAGTTGTGCCAACAAGGCAGCTTCTCAAGCCGTCCTTTCATCCCTTATGACTCACCTTTCTTCCCGCTGGGCTACTCTACTATATAATCCAGGTAACAACATACTTAATGCACCTTCAACACAGTACATTATTTACCACTAAATCCCTTCTATCCTTTCTCTAAATCCATTCTATCCTGACTCTCACCCCAGCAGATAAGACTTTTTTTACAGACTCGAACCCATCTACAATGTATGTCAGCTACTAACCCAACCTTCACTCTATGACCCCCTATCTTTCCCACTCACCAAGTTATAAAGATCTGAAATTATAAGAGTCCAAAAAAATGTTTAAGGTATGTAAATAAAAGTTATAAAGGTCTAAGTTCTGAGGATATGAAAGCTTAAGTACATTGAAGGGTTTGAGAACATGATTTAAAGTATATGAAAAGTTATTTCAAATTTCTTCCCCTTCTCTATGCTATTCTTTGGGTCCCCAAACTTTTACTATAACTCAAAACATAAACCCTCTGACCTTTCTACAATGTGAATTTCAGTAGATCAGCAAAAAATGGTAATAACAACATATCTAAAATTTTTATCTCGTTTGTAAACTTTAAAATTATTATAAGCTTCAGGGAATTGACTTGGATCCACCTCTCACAGATTAAATGGACTCCAGAAAAGTAGTCCTGTCAACCAACAGCCTAAATTTCCCCACCTGTCTATTCCTGAGGGTGAGATCTCTGCCCATTTTTCTGGTCTTGGGATTCCTCTCCCCCAACTACCAGGACCATGGGCCTAAAAGTTTCAAATATATACCCAAGACAAAAATTTTTCCCCTAAACTCTTTAACGTTACCTCTGTTCCTAGTCTATCTGTCCCAGCAGATTTTAAATCAGTCACAGACTGCTCCAGCAACTCAACAGCCTCAGATGTTCCCTTGGACTCTACATCCTAGATATGTCCAAAGCAGCTAGCCTCAGATGGTCCAGCCTCACAAACTGCTCCAACGCTGTCTGTGCTTCCATAGCCCCAGATGGTACCTCAGAGCCTGGACAGGGACTGACACAGCTTGCTCTTCCTGACCTTGACCAACATTCCGGGTTCATTGGATGCCTAACAATGATACCCCAATATCAGAAGGAAGCAGCCAGAGAGAATGATGCCCACTTATCCAACACCCGGTGACCCAATAATAAAACAAAAAGGTAGGAACAAAGGGCTCTCTAGCAGGCCCAAACATTACACGGGTTTTGCCCTTTCCCCTTCCTTCTCCCTTGCTAAATCATTAGATTACATTCCTAAAGCCAGCCCCCAAAGTCTATTCCCTTATTTGGCCACTCACTCTGTCCTGAGACTAAACACCAAGGCCCAGCAATCAAAATTCATTATTTGGCTATACTGTCTAACTTGTCCCATCAGGACTTACCAGCTCACCCTAGGACAGACTTTCCTTTTTCTCCTTAAAAACCCACTTGTGCAGAAACACCTGCTGCCTGTCTGTCTTTGCCCATTCCAGAAGTAGTGCCCCCCTCCACCCCTGCTTACCGCTCCAGGATAATAAATCTCCTTTGTGCTAAGAACTTGGTGTCTGGGTGTGTTCTGAGCTGACTCAAAGCCTTCCACCCCCAACCAGCTAGAGAAAAGCAACTTATCGTATAGAAAGGATACCTTATAATGATGATTGTAAGCTGATTTCCTTCCAGTGACCATGGAGGCCAAAGGCTCTAGTAGTGAAAGAAAGAAAAAAAATGCCAAATAAGAAAAATTAATTTACCCCACTGTTTACCCCTCAAAAATAAAGGAAAAATTAAGATGACAAATAACTAAACTGGTTGAATCAAGAACGTAAAGAGGGGCTAGGGAGATAGCTCAGTTGCTTAAATGTTATAGAAGTATGAGGACCTGAATTTGGACCTCCAGCGTCCACATAAAAGCCAAGTATGGGGTGCATGCTGTTTAGTTGGAACCTCCAGCTCACTATTGCTTGATCTGAAAAGCCCCATTCTTCTCTCTCTCTCTCTCTCTCTCTCTCTCTCTCTCTCTCTCTCTCTCTCTCTCTCTCTCTCTCTCTCTCCCTCTCTCTTTCTCTCAATCCCGCCCTCTCAGAGACTCTCCAACAAAGAAAAGCCTCCAAAAAGCCCAGTTCTACATTCTTGATAACTATTGCAACTTCCTCCCCTGTTGCCACCAGCAGCCCAAGTCCCTGCCTAAAGTGTTCAGCATTTGACCATACTTGGTCACAATCCAGTTTGTGGCTGACACATCATCACCCCTTGCCGACAACCTATACAATCTCACTGCTTTAGTTCCGGCATGTGGCTTCTCCAGCCTGGATCTCTGGGACTGGAGAACCGACCCAGGAGTTGCTTTGCTCAAATAAGCCTGTTCTTATACTTTTTCATTTTAGCTTGATCTGGCTTACTTCGTCGGCAGAGAAACCTATTATCAGGGACAGAAAACCTATGACATGCTTTTATCTCTACTCTAGGGATGCAGAGATAGAAGAGGTCCTGGGCCTTGCTGGTTCCAGGTTAGTGAGAGATCTTGTGTCAAAAGGTAACTTGGAGGGGCTGGGATGAGTGCTCAATAGATAACAGTTCTTGCTGTGCCAACATGAGGACTTGAGTTCAAATCCCAGAACTGTTGTGTATCAGTTTCCTCTGAAACTAGAACATTCTATCAACTCAACAGCTTCAGGAAATCCCTGAATCTAAGTAGATTCACTAGTACCTCTCTCAAGGCTTCTATAAACAGTAAGGGCTGCTGAGAAACACTCAAAAACAAACCACACTGCCTGAACAAGCCAGATTAGTCAACCTACCTGGAAAAAAGCAAAGACCAACTGAACTACCTTCAAAAGAGTCTCTAACCTGTGGAGCTGCCTGTAAATTGTTCAAGGCAGATTTTCAGCTTTCTCAAGCTGTCATCTATGCTAGCAAGGGCTTTGGTGATGTAACTGCTTTTGAATCATTTCTGCTCCTATAGCTAACACCAGTACAATGAGTTGGTTCACCAGTGTCAACTTGGGTGATATCATTACTTTGGCCTGTCATCCATTCTGTCTGAGGAGAGTAGACATTTACACGTGTCTTCACACAACCAGGCCCCACATAAAATGCCTCCTAACTGCACATGCCTGTAACTACAGTGCTGTATGAGACAGGATAATTGCTGGGGCTTGCTGGCCCTGATGGCTGTCCTTCGTTGTCAACCTGATTGCATCTGGAATTAACTAAAACTCAAATGATTGGACACACCTGTGAGGGATTTTTTTTTTTTTTAATTAAATCAGTCGAAGTGGAAAGACTCACTCCTAGTCCAGATCTTTGATGTGAGAAGATAAACCTCTAATCCAGGTCTTTTGACGTGAGAAGGCCCACCTCTAATCTGGGCCATGCCTTCTGTTGGAAGCCTATAGAAAGGACATAGAAGAAGGATGGTTTTGCTCTTTGCCTGCTTACTTCACCTGGCTAGCAAGTCCATTCCTTCACTAGCATTAGAGCCTACTTAATTGGGATTCTGGCATATACTAAAGACCAGATGAGACACCCAACCTTGTAGACTGAACAACTACTGGATTCTTGGTAAACAGACATTGTTGGATTAACTGAATCACAGCCTGTAAGCCATTCTAATAAATTCCCTTTCTATATATAGAATGAGATCCATTCTATAAGGTTCCTCTAGAGAACCTTGACTAATACACTAGCCATTATCCTCGCTCCAGGTTCAATGAGAGACTCCATCTCAAAGGAAACAGGAAGAGAGTGATAGAACAGGCCATTTGTTATCTTCCTCTGGCCTATGTGAGCATGCACACTTATACTCACATACCTGCACATACACATGCATATATTCACACACTACACACAGGTACATATACATACTGTGGGAGTTTGAATGAGAATGGCCTCCACAGGCTCATATATTTGAATGCTTAATCACCAGGGAAAAGAACTATTTGGGAAGGATTGGGAAGGATGGCTTTCTTGGAGTAGGTGTGGCCTTGTATGAGATGTGTCACTGCAAGAGGGCTTTGAGGTTTCAAAAGTCTACACTAGGTCATGATGATCATAGACTAACTCTCTAAAACCATGATGAAACCCCCAAAGAGTTGTGTCGGTCATGGTGTCTCTTCACAGCAATAGAAACACTCACACACATATATATACAGACACACACACACACACACACTAGAGTGCAGAGTCATACAGGAAGGACCTAACCAACTCAGATCTCCATACATTTTTACACATGGGCACACATGTTCACACAAACTTTATGTTTTCAAGTGTAAGGCATCTTGGAAATGGAATACTATGCATGAATGAAAATCCAGGAATTACAGCTGCAGTCATCAGCACAAATTATACCTGGAAATATAATGTGAATGATAATGGCAAGTTTCTGGTATCTCTTTCACATAGTGTTCAAACATGAACAAAATGAAACAGTGGAATAGTACAAATTTTACTTAAACATATGTACATGGAATATCAACATAAATTAATATGTACATATGTACATGTATGTATGTGTGTGTGTGTGTGTGTGTGTGTGTGTGTGTTTGCTATGTATATGTAGTAAACCTTAAGGAAAATGAGTCAGCAGACAAAACAGGATAGTGGTTACATTGGGACACAGGGAAAGAATAAATGAGTTAGAGGAGGGAGGTGATAACTGGGCAGGAAGTCAAAGGCTTTCAAAAGTATAGGGAAGGTCGGGTTTCTTAGGCCAGCTTTAACAGTGATCATTTTATAGTTTGCAAATGCTATCGTCTATTACAAATGTTCTAGCATGCGGCGTCTCAAATATTCACAGTATAATATAAACTATTTTATTCACAACGAAAAGTCAAAACAATTAGAATGTCTAGATGGTTAAAGGAGATGACGCCTGTTTTAGGAAGATTGCTTTGCTGCACACAGAAGGTAACCCCACCAGAGGGGAGAAATAAAGTGGTTCACCTGGGCAATGTCACGGTCAGGTTTAGAAGAGAAGCCTGTGAACGTGTTGCCACCAGAATAGTTGGTACAGTGAGAAGCTGCTGCTGCTGTCTTCTGAGCCTGGCTTGTTATTAGAAAGACAATGCTGATCAAAGAGAACTGTGGGGGGACCCTTTCCTTGAGGGGCTTCAGGGAGGGTAAGAGTAAGCCGACAGAAAGAACCCTGAGCCCAGGAGAGTTAAGAAGTTAAGAAGAGAGCTTCATTCCCCAGGAAGTGGGTGTGATTACAGCCCACTGGCATGGGCAGGAACAGCCTTCTGAACTGGAGGAGACGCAAAGGGTTTGAAACTTTTGGAACTGTAGCTGTGAGCGATACAATAGGGAAGAAAACGGACAAATAAAAAGTGTGCCAAAAAGTAAGACAAGCTCAGCTGAGGCCGGATGGCAGAAATCCATGGCAGGGCCAGCTGGCATGATTCCTGACCTACTCCAGCAACCTTGGTCATTACTGAGCTGTTATCAAGGTTGAAAATACCATCATGTCTAAAATACACCAAGTACACATGAATAACACATACACATGGTCCACCATAGAGCTGAATAACTTGTCAGAGGTTTCTTAAAACCTTAGGTCACACAGAAGAAGCTTCAGGAAATCATGCTTACAAGGGCAACACTATTTTTATGAATGATTAGGCATTTCAACCCAGGTGGAGTCTTCAGGTTCTGATTGGTCAGAATTTCCAAAACTATATGAGAAAGATGAATAGGACATGAACAGGGCAAACCACAAACACCCACAGCAGTTGAGAACACTGAAGAAGGAGTTAATAGCCATTATGCCTGTCCTTCCCATCATGCACATCTACTACTTCCCTTTCTTTGATCTTTTGCAGGCCTAGGTGGCTCACTTGCAGGGTTGGCCAAGACCTCATCAGTTTTCATGTGTGTTTTAGGCAATAGCCATTGCTCACTCCTTTACCATTGTGGAACAGCCTCCTTCAAATAAGCACACTCACTGAACATCTGCCACCTTGCATTAACTCTTTTCCAGCCATTATGACTTGTTACTTGTCATGGTAACTGCATTGTCTTGTGACTACTACCTGACCCCCCACTTTTCTAAGAACTCATCTCCACTGATACCATGGCAGTCAGTAATCTTATGGAATCTCTGCTATTGGCTTCAGTCTATATAGAACATTCTAGTCCTGAAAAATCTAATGTCCTAATATCACTGCATCCTTGTCATTTTGATCAGAAATTTTTATAACATAGTCAAAATTCTTCTGGCCCCAGAGAATGAACCTGCATTTCTTAGACTTCCAGTGCTGAGCTTCACAGTCCCTTTGGAACCAGCACTGGATTTGCTCTGAATAAAATGTTCCAAAACTGAGGCAGCTCCAGTCACCGCCAGCACATGCGGTATTTCTCCCACACTGACTTCAGTGCCTCATCCCTGTGGCTGTGTCATCCCTTTACGATGCTCACAAACTTCAGATCTCTCCTCTCCCTCTTTCTCTCGTGTCTTTTCCTGTGTGTTACAAGTGTGTGTCCCAGGAAATCCACTTCACTTTCCAGCCTAAAGTTCTCAACTCACTCCTCTAATCATGTACATTGTGAGCTGTCATTTGTGTCTCACGCCACAAATTAGTGGGTTTAGAAAGCAAATATTCTCTAATAGGGAGAGAGAAACAGAAATGTGGCCCTCCCCAAAGTTTATTCAAAATGGTAGCAAACTCAACAACCTGAACAGTTGGAGAAAGTGGTCAGCTTGCAAATGCCAGCATCCACACATCTGCATGTTCACACACACACACACACACACACACACACACACACACACACACACACACACAGTGTGTGATTATCCAGTTTTTCCTAGCTGAACAAAGGGCAGTACATTTCAAGGGGTATGTTCTCTGCAGGCAAGATTGGGACGAGTGCCGTCAATGAGGTTATATGTTAAACTAAAGTTGTTTTGATTTTTAAGCCACATTTCTAAGAATTTGCCAAATAATTTCTTCTCGTTGAATTCACCCCTTAACACGTGCGCTTAGATGCTAACAATGACTGACAGACATTGCGAAAGCTGACCTGCACACAGTTCAGCTCTGCCATATGCTCACCGTCGCTGCTCATGGTTTGGGAACCCTCATAAATTATCCTCCAGCTGACTAACCTCCTGGATTGTAGAGGGAATGAATACCTGTCTGTTTTTCAAATCTTGTAGTTTATTTTTTCTTACTACTCAGAAGTCTAGGTAGTAGAATAAGTGATTACCAGGTAATTGAATGGTTTTAAGGAGAAATGATGGGTGTGCCCACACCCCAAAAACCTACCACAGGTATTTTCTACTTAAATGATAGCCTCACTGAGAAATTTTTCAAACCATGTTCATCAGCTGCAATTTCAGAAGTACATTATCTCTCTCAACTGCCTAGCAGAACTGTTAAAAGGCTATCTGCTATTGCTTAGAAATCCCCACACTTCAAATGCTGTGCTTTTGTGTGTTTATGTTTGGATATGTGTGCAACATTGAGATGGCTAAGAATACACCTTCTATCTAATTTTTGTCTTTAAAAAGACATTTATTAGTTTCTCTTTTACATGTGTTTAAGCACCCAACTATCACACTTGCTGGTTGCCCTCTTTTTTGAAACTCCAAGCAATAATGTAGATGAAATGAGGCTTTGGTAGGAGGTAAAACTTAGTATCCACTGTCTTAGATTTTAATAGAGTATAAACCTATGCACACTTTTCCTTTTGTACTTAACAATATGTCTTCAACTTTTCCAAATCGAGTTAAATAGCTAAGCTGATGATGATGCTTTTGGTTTTGCTTCATTGGAGCTTTTCGGTTTTTTGTTGTTGTTGTTGTTTTTATTTTTGTAAAACGTCACTAATAATATGAGAAAATAAAATTAAGAAGTCCCTAATTTCCAGGTATTCTGGGTCATGACTAGGTTGGACGCTGGCTATACACTTTGTCCCCTTTGTTTTAGCTTAATGGTCTAAAGTTCACTCAGGAAGTGAATTTGATTGACCAGTCTCAGTTGTTATTTATAAATCACAATGTATACTCATCTTTTAAAGGTGCCATATTTATATCAAAATAGCCTAAGACAAATCAACCATCTTAAATATTTATAACTATCAATTATTGCATAATTAAATTAATTTACTGCTTATATTTTAGCAAAACTTCTCTTCCAATATTTTTCTGAGAATGCTTAATTCATGATACTGAAAAAAACTACTTGTAGCAAATAATAGAAAATAATCATGAAAAATAGAATAAAAATGGTTTGCTAGCAGGCATATGTTCAATTCCCCTCTGACAGGGCGATTTGGATAATCTGAAAGAGCCCAATAGTCCCTAACTGGGCTTTCACGAAAGCCCCTTCCCGCCCTCTGAATTCTCGGTGGTGGAGGATGGGGCAAAGCATGCATCCGCGGATGCACCCACGAGACTTTCTGTTCATCTGCAGCAGAGGAGCCGTGGGCAGCTGGCACCCTTCCACGGGGAGTGTCAAACACCACTTGCCACGGCGCGAGTTTCCTCAGGCAGCAGATGTCTGGTAGCTGCTGCTCAGGTCTCCAGCTCCGCCAGGCCACCTGCACGACATATTTAATGTACTCGCTACAATTCTGTTGCTACTTATGAAAGATTTTTTTTTTAAATTTTCCTCTGAACTCTTGCATGGCCTGTGGAAGTTCTGTGTGAAATTTCTCATGTTATAAAATCTTTGTACTCAGGTATGACAGGGAAAAAACAAATCTTATACACTCTTTATCTTTCTCCAGCTTCCACAGGTGAGTCACGAAAATACATTATCTGTACTGTTACAATCAAATTTTGTTTCTTTAAAAAATAATAATAATTTCCACAAAGCATCTTTGCTAAACAACAGACTGAGAAGTTAAACAGCTAACTGTTCCATTGCTCGCCTTCTGCATCCCTCTGACACTACCCAACTTGAAGAACATGCTTTTACCAAAACTTGAAGCTGTGGGTGCAATTCTCTCTGAGCATTATCAGGCGGCATTCTGACTCTTTCGGCTGCTAAAGTGATGCTTACAGTACCATTGTGTCTGTTTAGTTTAAAAATGGGGTTGATAATGATAATACTCTTCCATAAGACGATCCTCTACTTTTTAATGGCCCCTGTAGTTTCCCCTACATAAATGACTAAATCCTTACAGAATCTCTGTCTTGATTAGCACTCCTGCTAGTAAAATTTCACATACTAAATCAGCACCAGCTGTAGCAAGCAAGAAAGAAAAAGGCAAGTGTAAATGTTCCATATGCCCCACCAAATTGGCATCTGTGTCGGTAACCCTTCTTTTTAACTATTGTGTACATACATTCTCTTAAGTGTTTTGTTCACAGAATACTGCTAACAAACTCTCTCAGTTGCCATATCAATGAAAGAGCCTGCCCTTGGTATTATTCAATGACAAACAGAGTCTCCTTCTCCTGGCATGGTCATGGACATAGCTGAACGTTCTGTTAAGTTCATTCAGATTAGTGAACCCTTAGTTTTACATCTGTGCTCTGCGATGTAACACTGCCATGTCTTACAAAGCTCCTCTGTAAGCTGTACTTAATGGGCAGCAATGTCACAGGATATCAGAAAGACACTAAAATCATTTTGTCCACCTGGTAATTCAGAGACCAGACTCAAAACAACTAACTTAGACGAGGAGGGGAAACACTTGTGGTCACTATCATGTGTCCACCCAAGATTGCTTAAGCTGTGGAGTGTCTCTCTATGATTATAGACATAGATAGACCTGTATCCGAAATAGCCAGAGAGATATGCCTAGGGTGCTGTCTAGTGATATTTGAGTGGGTGACCACTCAGATTTTATTAATCACCTGAAAAACAGTAGACATGGCCTACAGAAACAGATTCAAATAATCAGTATAATCCTGCACCAACCTCCAGAAAGCTACTATGGTGAGAGTAGAATTGTGAGTGAGAATGTCCTCCCATAAGTTCATCTATTTGAACACTTGGTCCTCAGCTGGTGGCACTGTTTAGGGGAGTTTAGGAGGTATCGTCTTGTTGGAGGAAGTATGTCACTGGAGGTGGGCTTTGAGAGTTTAAAGACTCACCCCATTTCCAGTCTTCTTTCTCTATTTGGTGCTTACAGTTCAAGTCATGAACACTCAGCATTCTGCTCCAACAATCATACCTGTGATTGCTGCCATGCCTATCTGTCATGACAGACTGCTTTCCCTTAGGAATAACTGCAAACCCAAATAAACTCTTTCTTCTATAAGTTGTCTTGGTCATTGTGTTTTATCAAGGCAACAGAAAGTAACTAATTCAGCTACAAAGAGAGAAGAGTCTACAGATTAAATTGTGTACCTACAAGGAGCTTTAATAGACAGATGTCTCACAGGTAAGGGGTATGAGGTGTGGGAGTTCTGATGTAGTGTGTGTGTGTGTGTGTGTGTGTGTGTGTGTGTGTGTGTTCATATGTGTGTGTGGTATAGTGTGCATGAATGTGTGTGTATGTACATTTTCTTTTAATTGAAACACAGCTTGGAGAAGGCCAGTGAAGACAGAAAAGAAATTTGAACACACCAATTTTCGTAGTGATTAATTCTCCCTCTGATCATCACAGGTGCTTGTAGTGCTCTTATTTACTTACTCCTCTGCCATTTTTAAATCTGACAGCTCCACGAAAGTTGAATGGCTTTCTGTGTAGGTCTCTGTCCACCTGCTATAGTATTAGAGTTGAGCGGATACCAAATAAATGTTTACCCACCTCAAACGCTCAAAGGTTTTGTTAAAAGGTAAATGAACTAGTTTGGGAGCAATTTACCAACTCAATGAAAGAAGAGGGAGAAGGAATGAGAACTTCCTTGCTCCCCTGAAGGTTTCCTACTGCAAAAATAGCCTTTTCGTAAATGTAATACTGGAGCTCTTAAGATTGACTGAAGGTTGAATCTGGTAGTTCTTTACCTAAGGGGGGAAAAAAAACAGATAACATTTTGATGACAAGTTTAAAAACTTTTGGGTCTTAAGATGAAATTTATTTAACTCTGTAGTGAGTGGTTATAAGACGAGCAGGTAGGAAATACATGATTGTATCATATTTTTAAAACAATTGTTTTTAAGAATTATTCTTTTCCCTTCGTGTTCATTTTAAGGCATCTATTCATTGTACTTAATATGAGGGTTGATAAAGTCATTTTCATACAAGTCAACATGTACTCTGACGTCTCACATTATGCCCCTCCCTTTCTCCATCCTTTACTATTCCCATTCACTCCCCAATCTCACTCCTGCTTTCACATCAGGCATATGATTTCATGTATCCATAAAAGCCGAGAATCCACAAATAAGAAATATTTGTTCTTCTTAGTTTGACATACTTCACCTAATACATTATGGTCTCCATTTGAAAATTCATTGACTATGAACATGAATGTATTCATTCTCATGACATCCATTCTTCTTTATGGCTGAATAAAACTCCCTATGAAGATGGCTGAGCAAGCACGGGGACTTGAGTTCAGATCTTAGCATTCATGTGGAAAAGCAGGCATGACATTGTATGTTTATAATCCCAGAACTGGGAAGTGAGGGTAGGAGGATCTCTGGGACCTGCGGATTAGTCTAGTCAATCAGCGAGTTCTAAGTTGAGTGATAGACCATATCTCAAAAAAGGAAACAAACAAACAAAAAACTATAAAGATCAATAGAAGACATGCGCCATTAACCCCTGACCTCCAAAAGCATGTCACCATGCACACATTATATCACACACACACACACACACACACACCACACACATACACAATCCCATTGTGTATGCATGCCATATTTTCTTTATCTGTTCATCTGTTGATGAACACATAGGCTGATCCTATAGGTTGGCCATTGTGAATAGTGGTAAATAAACATGGATGTATCTTAGAGTCATTTGGGTACACAGGATAATTTTTGAAATAAGAAAACTCATTCTATTAAAAATAAGTGCCTTCCCTTGGGAAGCCATAGCCTCTCTCTAGAACTGTGAAGTGTGAAACAAGCTGCTGTGGCAGGAATTCCTGCACTGAGGTATTTATAGGAGTTGATTCAGGGCTCATACACATGAAATTTAAGTAACCCTATGGTGACATTACAGCTGCTCGGTGAATGTAATTGAACCTGTTCTTAAAACAGTCATAATCTGTAGTAGTCATGATAAAAATGTGTATTTCTACAGTTCTATATACTCATTAGGGTAAGTATACACATTTTTAATATATCCCCAAATATCAGAACAGTGATACAAAACTGTAGCATGAATCTTAAAAGTTCTGGCCAACTTCTCAGATGGTCTTGTTTCCTCAGATTAGATGCTTCTGTGTCCTCATCCCAATGGTTCTCAGCTGAACTGGGCTAGAAGCCTGAAAGCTTAACCAGGCCAAATGCTTAACCAGGCCAAATGCCTCTAGTTTCTGGTCCTCACACCTTATATATCTTTCTGCTTTCTACCACCACTCCCTGGGATTAAAGGCGTGAGTCACTGTGCTTGGCTGTATCCTTGAACACATGGATTTCTGCCTCTGGAATGCTAGGATTAAAGGCGTGTGCTACCACTGCCTATCCTAAGTATCCAGTGGCTTTTCTGTTCTCTGACCCAAGATAAGTTTATTAGGGTGCACAATATTTTAGGGAACACAATACCACCACACAAAACATGTAGTTTTACTTTTTGTTTTTGTATATTTGAGACAGAGTCTCATTATTTAGCTCTGGCTGTCTTAGAACTTACTATGTAGACAAGTCTAGCCTTGAACTCACAAAGATCTATTGGCCTCTGCCTCCCAAGGCTGGAATTAAAGGCATGCACCACTATGACTGGCTAGTATATATATTTTAAAATCATTACTGATTTAAAATTTTGTCTTTCACTTTTGAGTAACTGTCATCTTACCTGGTTGGCTGCCTCCTTAACTGGTAGTCCCTCATCTTAGTTCTGCAAGGGGCATATTTATTTTAATATGGTTGTGTACATGATGTGTTATGTAATGATATGAGCTTTCTCCAAATGACAGGCAAAACCAAAAATGAACCAAGAGTCAATTAGCCAATGAGACTTTCCAAGAATATGGGCACACAGTCCTTCTGTACTTCAAAGTGTGGAGTCACTGGAAGCCAAGGAGAGCAATAGTGGTCCAAGCTGAAGTGGCCCTCTGCCTGGTCCCTTTCTGTACCACCCTAGCCGTTGAGTATCCTTAACACCAACTTCCCTTTCTGTCCTAAGGACCTGTGAGCCTGGTAAGATGGATGGAACTAAAGTCTAAAAAGAACCAAACAATTGACAGTATAGTAATAGCAGGCTATTCTATTCGATATCTACAAGGAGTTCAGAGACGACAATAAAGTTCTGGAAGCTAAGCAGGGGGTGTTGACATGTTAACTTGGAGCCCTGGCTTTTGGCTTCTAAGTATTTCAGATCTTCTTGTGGACTAGTTGTGGACTAGTGCCATCCATGTATATGGACACTGGTGGTACCAGTTGTCCTGGGTATTCGTAATGGCAGAGGTTTATTTATTCACCAACAGCTACCTTATTTTCTAGAGGGTCATGGCAGGGTACTTTGTGGGTGGTGGCTGATTCTAAAAAGGCCACAGCCAGGTCACATACGATTTAAAGCACGATTTTGTCTAAGACAACTTTCAAGTGTTTCTTCTCCCTTTGCTGTCTATGATTGCCCCATTTCAGTGTACCATAGAACAGCTGTTTCGATATCCAGCATTTATCCGTTCTCCGCATGCATCCAGCCCAGAGGGATTGTTAAGCAGATCATTGTTTTAATTCTGGCTACATTCCAGGTCCCCATTATTAGTGATCCTGTCTTAACATTTACTGTTCAGTTTGGCTCACAGGTGATGTTGATTAAATTGGATATGCCATCTGGGGTGGGTTTTCATCTGGTAGGCACATTCAAGGCTGAGCACACCTACTGCTACGTTTTGGTCTGAAGCTTTTCCCATATTTGATGGCATTCTGGATGTAGTTTTCTGCCACCTGGGTTTCAGGCTTCCTCATTTAGCGGTTGTTTGAAACCAGGCAATCTCCTTCTTATGCGTTGTCTTGTTTTTTAAGGATAGAATGAGAATATTCATCAACTCAATCCTTCATTTAGTTCCTTGTTAATTTTTAACTATTTTTGAGGCAGTAGTGGAGAAATCCAACATAAACATGGGACGGGAGTAGAGAAGACACAGAAGCAGGAAGTCGGCGGGCAATGCACCATCACACCCTGTGCCCTGCCTGCCTCTGCCACAGATAGGAGCAAAGAGCCTTGCAAGGCAAGAACAAAATCACTGGACTGGGCTACGAAGACTCAGAGCAGTGAACTTTGCTTTCAGGCATTTAGACAATGAAAATATCCATATCAGTTGGATGTAATGGTACTAAGGAGGCAGAGGCAGGCAGATCTCTGTGAGTTTCAGGCCAGCCAGGGCTACATAGTGAGACTTTGTTTCAATATATACATTAATTAAATAAATAGACATCCACATAAAGGTAACACGTAGCAATTTTGCTCCTGCCAGGCAGAGGAATAACAAACATGTCTAGTTCACTTGTTGTTCTGTGTGTTAATTTCAACATGCAAAACAGACTTGGACATGCATGTACATACCACAAGGGTTGTTTTAAGACACAATGCCACGGAGTGTAAGCAGATACCCTTTAACATGCTTGAGATGACACTTCTTAAATGTGGGTGATGCTACCTACCCTGTGCACTACTGTGCTGTGACTGGGCTGAGAAAATACGATAGCACTGGATATGAAAACACCAGTAACTGTGAGGGCAGCCACAGCTAGCAGTTAATTTGGCACTTACAATGGGCTAGGCATCATTCGAAGTGTTTTACGTGTGTTCATTCATTTAATCCTCAAAGCAACCAATCTTCTAGGTTCTGGAGGTGAGCCGTATGAGAGGGTTGAGAGTTGACCCACAAAATGCCAATTTCAAGTGATTCATCTTGTTATTACTTGCTCGGCTTGCACATGAGTAAATGAAATGCAGAGAGATTAAGTAACTTATCCAAGGTCACAGAGTTGGTTAAAGGTTATTATTGTTGCAATTATTTATAAACAGTCCTAATTTCGTGGGGTGCTCATGTTACAAGAATAAAAATGCAGTATGTCTAACTTAGAGAGAAAAATAATGCATTAGAAGGACGTGGAAGAGCTGGCAGAATGAAAGAGGATGAACAACAGATGATTTCCAGAGCCCGACTGGTTCCTGTCACATTAAGATCTGTCTGAAGTCACCTGAACGACACAGCAAACATCTGACAAGTCCCCCAGCTTCTGCCTTTGTCCTCTCTTGGGCTATATCCAACCTGATGGAGAGATGATTGATGCCAAAGTATAGGTCCATACCACCACTCTTCATCATTCCCGTGGCTCCCATCTCACTCACTCAGAAGCAAAGCCAACACCTCCACACTGACCTCCCCAGCCCTGTGCAATCCAACTGTGGGCCTGAGCTTCTGCCTCAATGTCTCTCTGTTTTTTTCCCTCCTTCTCTTGGCTCCAGTCACCTGTCCCATGAGTCTCTGGAGCACAGTCCCAAGCTAGATTGCTCTATCTACAGATCTTCCTCCAGACTTCTGCTGGGTTCCCCTCCCACTCTCAATGCCCATCTTTTTTCCTACATCATCTCAGAGAGACCTATTCAAATGTGGACTTCAGTCCTGGAGCTGGAGAGATGGCCTAGTGGTGAAGAGCATGGGCTGCTCATCCAGAGCACCTGGGTTCAACCCCCAGCACCTGGGTTCAACCCCCAGGCTCACAACCATCTGTAACTCCAGTCCCTATGAATCTGACGCCCTCTTCTTGCCTCCAAGGGAACTGTATGCACAGTGCACTAACATGCATGCAGGGAACAACCATACACATAAATAAAAATTAATTAAAAAAAAAAACTTCAGTCCTATGCTACAGTGAACCTATTTCCCTGGTCTCCTTGTTTCTACTTTGTACTTTTCATTATCTTACATACTGACTTGCATTTATTATTGAACAGATTCTGTGAAATATTATTAGGAAAGAGATGATTTTTTTAGTCAGTACATAGCACATAAAAATATGTGTTGCGTAAAAGAATGAATATATATTGAAAAGTAAAACAAGTAGAGAAAATTCTCCAACTGCTCCACTTTAACTATTTCTGTATCTGGCTCTTAGCCGGGACAGTCATGGGTGTAGCTCTGCTCCCATATCCACTGTCTACAGACCGGAGGAAGGCACTCCAAGTCACTGAAAACAAAGGACCAACAACCAACATTATTGCTCTGCTCCCAGAATAAAGGGGAGTGGATTCATGGAAAATAAAGATCAGTAGATTTGCCACCCACTGTCTACACTGATCTTGACACAATCTCCACTTTTTACTGCGTTTCCTGTCATTTAGTATATCATCTAATGTTCTCCAGAAAACAGTGTATTACCATGGAAATTAGGATGCAAAATCAAAGCACAGAATCACTGTTTCTATTTTCATTAGGTTGTCTTTCTATAAACATAACTTTAAATATACATTGCACAGTGTTTGAGGAATCAGTGAATATTACACAGAAGTTTTTAATTATTGTATTAATTTTATTGTAACAAAAGAAAAAAGCCTCTGATGCTTCTTCATTCTGTTCACAGTAGTATTATCACATTTTCCTGCTAATAAAAAGATAACTTTAAAAAAACTGGACAATACAAATGTGTTCAATGCACCTGTCCAAGCTGCCTCCTTGCTTCTGTATAATGCCACAGCGTCTCTTTTATCATGGCAGATGAATAGTTCCAGCATACTTGATATCATGAATGTCAGCATCATCTTACTTCCTATCATGATGTCACTGCTGTCTGAGCTACATCAGAGAATTCTATGCCAATTGTTCTGCAACGTTTGAGCCTTGATACATTATGCACATGTACGATGCACATACATCTTTACAAGTTACATTGGCTTCCCTTTCCTTTATCTTATTTAAACATTATATTGGGATTTCTTGTGTAAACATACCACCTTATTTAGCTAACTCTTGAGTAGTGACTATTGCCATAGAAAATAGGATAGCAATTGCTGTCTTTCTTCATAAATGTACACCAGCCTTTTTAGAATAAAGCCCAAATATACAAATATTTAATACAAAGGTAAATATAGCCTATGTTTTAATGCTTATTTCTAGAAATTTTATAGCAATCTATACCCCTATGAACAATATAAGGTGCTTGCTTTTTAATATCGTATGTACCATTATTTTTATTATTCATTTATTTACTCATTTTTGCTTGCCAGGGTTGAGAATATTCAATCAGTGTTCTAACTGAAAGTATGAAATCTATTAGTAGGTTGGTAATTCTAGGTTCTACATACCACATCTTATTAGATGCCATCTTCACTAGAATTTGAATTCTGGCAAATATTTCCAATATAAATTTCTAATATAAAAAAGCCTGACCTTTGAAGTAAACACAGCTCCAAAAATGGAAAGCTACATTTTACCCAATAGAGAAGTAGTGGGTTAGATGAAATTTTTAAACATATTTTCAGTAGGACTAGACCTTCTTTGAGGTGAACAGATGGATATAGCCAAAACGTTGGAAGCACAGAATAATAAGTCAAAGATGACAACTGTATGAGACACATCACCACTTCCAACTTGCTGTACTCAGTAGACCGATTGCAAGGAACTCTGTTTCTGCCTTTGAATATGTGACAATGGCATCCTCAGCAGCCACTGAGACTCCTTACAGCTATATCAGAGACTACTATGTGACATCCTGGAGCTACACAATGGTGCTGCTACTCATAAATGTGCACAATTGAAATCAGAATTTCTAGCATGAATGCCTGGCCTTATGCAGAGTTGATATAAACATGGCCAGAAAGAGAGGAATTCTGTAGCTCCTGCAGGTGGTGAGTCTCTTTGGAGGCATTTGCTGAAGCTCTAAGCCAGAATGCCTCTGTATTTGGAGGACAATGCTTCGGGGTTAGGGTCACCAGTGTTAAATGGCATACTCAGTGGTTCTGATCCAATAGGATTGTGCCCTTATAAGAAGAAAGGAAATTCAGGAAGAGATCAAGGTTTGAGCACAGGTTTCTCACCTATAGAGCTGGGAGAAATTGCCACCCTGTCCATGATGCTTTATTATAGCAGCACCGGCAGACCAATACACTCTGTTAAAGGTAGATATTTTTTGTTGTAGATTTTTAACCTACAAAAATAGACTCTGAATGTTTATTCTTTCATAGTCAAGCATGAGAGCAACTGTATTATTTTTGCCCTTTGTGTGACAGCATCACTTAGGAAGAGTGACATCTTAGTCTCATTTCTGCTTCAAGTGGCTCTCTACATAAAGAACTGTGTCTCAAAAAGTCATGGCTGAAAGCTGAACTAACCACAAAATAAGGTTTAATATTTGTTTTTCATTATAGTGGCCCATCTTCCATAGGTTCAGGTTCTAACTTTAGGATTCTTGGAGGCAGTCTTTGCACATAATTGTACACATGTTAAATGATATTGAATATGCCAACCCAAGTTAATTTTAGATTAGCATAAAGGATGGGATAAAAAAAAAAACCCAAGACATTAAATAAAACATTCAACTTTGCCACCAGCAAATCATTTCCCTGTTTTTCTCCAAGGCAAAATCATACAGGTACAGTAAAATTTATTGAGGCAACAATTTCAGTGTCATTTTAAAAAATGTTGAAAAGTCTATTTTGTAGTTGCTAGCCACGGGCATTTACCATTGACCCTCTTGCTCTGCCTTCACGTGTGTATTTCACATGAGTACCATGTACTTCTTCATGACTGATACTGGCTTTGAGAATGGAAGGTCATTAGAAAGCAGGATTTAGCACTCTCATTTTAATAATAAATACAAATAGGCACTTCCCTGGTACTTTTTACGCCTGCCTGCAACAAAAACAGCTGAACAGATTGTGATGAAATTCAGACTGACAGTCTGACAAAAAAAAATCCCTTTTTGTCTAAAATCTGGCTTCCATAGGTTTGTGCAAATCTAAATATTTGATTTTGCACTGGAAAAGGAGCCAGTCTTATGTACAATTTATAAAATAAATGTGTAGATACATGTTTTAAAATCCCTAAATTTTGTCAACACATACGGTCTAACTTTCAAGACTTTTCTCCCCCAATTTTTTTGTCTGACTAGGGTGTGCTTTCCCCATACTTTCCGAGGCTTTGACTGTTTATCTAATAAAGAGCCCTTCTGCAAACAGTATTTCACTAGTGACTTAACAGTAGCTTCAGCATCACATTGCCCTTTGCTCAGCGGGGAGTGTTAAGCCTCCCGTATTATACTTCCAAGACACTCAGGAGCTGGAGTCGAGAGATAGACTATTTCCTTTGAAGTTTGCCTTCACAACACACTGGGATGCAAACAAGTTTCAGCCACTAGGCATTCAAACAATTCCATCACACAGAGACCAAGGCTAAACATTGTACCAAACTTTCTAATTATGTCATTGCTATGGGAGATTTGGTGAAAATATAATAGAATCAATACAAATCTCTTTGTCTAAACAGGACATCTGGATATCAAATTATTGGACTTGCTAGTTCCAAATTCTCTTTGCCAAGTGACAATAAAAATAAATAAAAATAAGTGACAAAAAATTAAGGTATCTGTGATAAATTTTTATATGTGTACTAAAGGTGTTTATTGCACCAGATATACATATGACCAGACAGTATATGTGTATGTGGAAGTCTCAGTTAAAGAAGATTCTCACATTGGCCTGAATATTGTATTACCCTCATGTTTTGTGTGTGAATAGTGCTGTCTGCCTCGTGGTCTTAAGGGATTTCTCAATCCCCAGATGTGCCAAGTAGAAACTTCTCCTTTTATATGCTTTCTGAAGTTTAAGCAGGAAACTATTTTTTCTTCTTAATAATTGGGGAGGGGGCGTGTGAAAAAGGATTAATTGACCCCACTCCAAGTAAACAACAAACCAAAATAAGAATGAAGAAATACAATGCACCTTGGAGAATTTTTAGCCGTGTCTCTGGAGTTTTTAATGTAGACCACTTGCCACGCTATGTGATGTGTGAAGGAAGTGGAAGCAACTCATGAAGATGAGAAAAGTGCATGCTCAAGGAAGTTCACCATGTGCCACTCACTGCTTAGACAGAGAAGTCTGTAATTATACAAATGAATATCACTCAAGTGTATTTGAAAGATTACAAGATGCCCAGACAACTCATGCTCAAGATGAAGTTGAGCAGATTGTCATGACCTGCACTGAGCTGAACACCCACAAGGTGCCTCTTTCTCTAAGCTAATGAATATTCTTCAGATGGTAAGGGAACATGGGCTGCTGTTTGATGCTGATGACATTGAAAATTTAGGATAACAGAAATCCCATCATTTTTCATTTGTATGCAAATTTTTCTGTTCCAGAAATTAACCCCTGGACCCCACGTCAGTTTCCATCTTCAGGAATTTTTTTTTTTTTGCCAGCGCCACACAGAGCAGACTTCTCTCTACCCTAAGGTCACCGGGCTTCCCTTCTTTAAACTCGAAGGCTTCCAAGATCAGGTCAGAATGCTTCTTTGTTTTCTCTCATTACTGGAGGATAAAGAGCACTGCAAGGCGAAGCCTGTTGTAAAACGCACATCTCTAATGGCCAGAGGCATTGAAATGCAAACTTCCACTACTTTGACCAAATAACTCTTATTGACCACTCGCCTAGCGTTAAGGTAAACCCGTTACAATAGATCAACCCTAGTAGTGACCTTTTCAGCCAGGTCTTCAACTGTTAAAAAGCCCCTTTGTTACTTCCCACCTTAGACAAATGTCATCATCTACATGTGAAGGGGAGAGGGGTTTGAGGTTTTTAATTGATGTGGATTTAATTATGCTAATTTAGACAGCTGTAAAGCATTGCAGTATAGCAGCATAATAGGGCAAACAAATGCAGGTGCCCTTCCCTGCAGGGGTTTAATTTTTAACCTAGGAACTTGAAAGGGGAAAGAGCTCAAAAGCCAGGACAATTTAGCAGTCGTAGATTTGAGACTCCCACTCCCTCACTGAAATATTTAGCAGGCTCTAAATAGTCATTCTTAAACACTTGTTCTTTTTTAAGAACCCCCAAACCCATCTTTAATTAGAATAGAAAACTTTAAATAATGGATTTATCAAGAATTAATTCAAGATAACAGCAAACTAGAACTGGAGAATTTAAAATGACCTTTATTTCTTCCTCAAAAATATCATAAAATGGGAATGGTAATTTTTTTGAAGTAGTAAAATTTGTAAAGACCATTTTCTTAAGCAGAGCGAGATTCTGATTTTTTTTTTAAACTAATGATCAGGCCATTTTACCTTATCATATATCTATCCAGCCCACCTTTCATCTTAGTGATGCCAAACTGGAGACACAACTGTCACCTTTGCTGGTACAAAGTCATAGTTCTTTCCATTTCTGCCTAGAGCCAATTCTCTCGGTGGGTAAAGTGGGAGCTGTAGATTGTTTGGGTCTTAATAAGAATGGCAATGAATCCTGTGTTGTGCATGCTAGAAATATAGAAGAGTCCTTGGCTGGTTGGCTAGCCTCTCTGGAGGAAGGCTTGCTTCCTAAGGCCAGGCCAAGCCAGGTCTTGGGAAGGAAAATGGGAAAAGAAATCTGAAGCCCTTTTATGGCTGTTTTGTGGCTTGCCTGGGTCTGAAAATGCCTCGATTCCTCACATCTAGATTCCCTACTCTTCAAGGCTCAGGATGTCACCACAGACACAGCTGCAGGACAAAGGGTTTTCAATGAATCATCTTCTTTTCTCCCTGCCAGGCCATGCTTGCCCTGGTCAGCCTTCTCTTGTGTCTTCCTTTGTTCTGTAGTAATCAGCTGTGTAATTAGCTGGAGAAAAGGGGGGCCCAAAAGAAGACCATCTTCTCTGTTCTATCCAGAGGGACAGAGTGGCCTGCCCAGTTCTTCCCAGTCCACATAAATTGGAGTGTGAATTTCATTTCTAGCTTTTACTAATTCTTCCATCTTCAATAAGTTGCTTAAGTTCTGACTTAACTGACTAAATGAAACAATGACTTGTTGGCATAGCTGTGGAGGCTGTCCAGGAGATAAATCTTGACCATGGGCTGAATCTCCCAGAATTCTTTGGAACTCCCAGAATTCTCTGGACATCCTTATCACAATTTCTTTTTTAATAACTTTTAAAAATTCCCTCCTTCTTTCATTTTATTACTTGATTTTCCACTCCCCTCTGTTTCTCCTCATAGATTCTTTTAACATCTTTTTATATTTTTTATAGACTTTCATTGTGGTAGGGTTTTGTTTCCGTATTTGTTTTTGAGATAGGGTCTCTATGTAGCCCTGACTGTCCTGGAACTCACTATGTAGACCAGGACTGGCTTCATCTTTTTTCCTTTTGGTCTCAAAGGAATACAGAAATTAACACACTTTATCCTATAGAGCGTGCTCACTACTTTTCTCTGAGTCAGGCATGCTGGTGCGCATTGACTGGTTCTCCTTTATCTATTGAGCAGAGTCTGTCTCTCACTGGGAGCTCACTAAGCAGACTAGGCTGGCTGGCTAGCAAGCTCCAGGTTATCTGCCTATCCACACAACACCTTCCTACCCCTGGACTACAAGTGCATGCCACTGTGATTGGCTTCTTACCTGGATGCAGAAGATCCAATTCAGGTCTCCAAGCTTGCTGCCCATCTACACTTTCCTACCCCAGGACCACAAGTGCATGCCACTGTGCTGGGTGTTTTACCTGGATGCTGAGAATCCAATTTAGGTCTCCAGGCTTGCTGCCCATCTACATCTTCCTGCCCCAGGACCACAAGTGCATGCCACTGTGCTTGGCTTTTTACCTGGATGCTGAGAATCCAATTTAGGTCTCCAGGCTTGCTGCCCATCCACACTTTCCTACCCCAGGACCACAAGTGCATGCCACTGTGCTTGGCTTTTTATCTGGATGCTGAGGATCCAGGCTTGTTTGGAACACACTTTATAGAGCTATTTTCCTACCCCATATAACATAAAAAGCACATTACTTTCTAATTATTTCTTTTTACTATGATATATCTAAATGTAGATTTGTTTTCATTTATCTTACCCTTCTATACCTGTTCATAGATAAATTCTTTTACCTTTGGCCTTTGCTCTATATGAACTGGTGGTACTTTATTCAGAAGAGTCTTTCAGTTTCAGTTCTTCCTTAGCTATTGATTAGCTATCATGTTAGGACTTTCATGTGAATCGTCAGATTTCTTTTTTCTGTAGGTTCTTTCACTTTATAGCAATTTCATCTTTTACTTCTTTTGTTATCTTACATATTTACAGTTTGTTTCATCATATCACAGCATTATAGGTGCCCTGTTGAGCATCCTTAATCTTCCTCAAGGAGAATTCCTTATTGGGATAGCTTGTCACTTTGGTGCTGTGAGCTTCTCTCCAGTTGTAGGTTTCTTGGGCACTTGAGGCTGTCAAGCCCATAACCAGGAAACTTTTATGCTTAAATTTATTTATTGAATTCTTTCTTTGATATTTTCTAGGATCTTAGGTAGCATAAATACATATTCTACAATTTCATAGGGTATATACAAGGGAGTTCAATACCTAGTGAGACTCTTTGCCCTTCCTCTGTAAGGAAAAAAAACATTTCCTTGTTCACTTGAGTTGGGTATGGTGGTGAACATCCTTAGTTCCAGCACTTAGCAGACATGACAGAAGCAGGCTGACATCTAGACACCTGGACCACTGTGATGGCCATTGCCCAAAACGTTTTGCTTTCCAAAGAGTCTGCGGAGGGAAACACAATGGAGCCTCCAATACCCATCCTTTCTTTGCCTCCTTGAAAAAAGAATTCTTGTTGGCAATACAACATTTTAATAGTGTCTTGACCTCCTTAATGCTGAGAATAGCCACCTGAAATAGTTCTATCCAATGAGACATAGTTTGAAGACAAATCCAGATGCTTTTTCCCTTTTCCCTGTCTAGAAGGGTAACAACTATCTTCCATGAGAGGCAATACAGTTAAGGAAAGAGCACTGTACTGACATCTGCCCAGACAATGCTGAACTGCTGGCCCAAGGCCAGCTGCCACTTACCTCTAACATTTATTAAAGACAAGGAACTGGATTAACTCACATTCCCATCTTTTCTGTAAATTGAGATGAGTACATCCATAACTGATGAAGTTATCCATTAATGTGTAATTTTATAGACACATAATTCATATCTAGCCTTAGCAATCACATTAGAATAGATAAACTGAAATATGTTGAGAAAGTAAAGTCATATTTTGAACCCCCACCTGAGTTTATGAAAAGGAGGGAGCTTTACTATGTATTTTAAAGAGTCTAGACTGGAGTGCCAAGGCCCTGACTGTATGAATTTGAAGCTGAGCTATTAGTACCTGAACACTGTGCATGTGCAAGGCTGTCTGGAAAGTTTGAAGCAGATGCTTTGGCATGGTGAAGCAGCTGGTGCCTAAACATCCCAAGATCTGAGGAACGTGCTAGTAAGTGGGCAGGCAAATAGAAGGTGCCAAAGAGGGGATCTTTTATTTTTTGCATGCAGACTTTTAGTTTTGTCCTTTCTGCTAGAGAGCCAATAGTTCAGTGCAATTAAGGCAGCTAATAAAAAAGAAAGTCACTGAGATGCATTCTCTTATAGGTAGTCAGACCATTTGTTTCCAATATGACATAATAGACTTACATGGCATTCATAATCAATAAATACACATTACTGAAGTTTTAATGTAGTTAGCTGAAATGTCTTAAAAATACAGGTCCAACTAGCACTAGTTTCCTAGTTCTTGAAGGACAATTCAGTAGATCTGTATATTTTTGGTTGTTCTTGTATATATTTGTGACACCTGCTTTAAAATACTTTAGTTAAACCAAATCAAAAAAGGGGTTGGTGAGATAGATCAGCTCTTATGAGCTCTTACTATGCTTGCAGAGGACCTAGGTTGGATGCCAGCCCCCACATTGGGCAGCTTATGACCACCTGTGACTCCAGTTTCAGAGATTTAGATATCCTCTCTAGATTCCTCAGGCTCCTATGTGTACACATAGCATACAGCCTGCATACAGACAAGCAGGTACACACACAAAAGAAAAAAAATTAACTAGCTTTTACACTTAATCGAGAAAAGTTTTGTGTGTGTGTGTGTGTGTGTGTGTGTGTGTGTGTGTGTGTGTGTGTGCTCCAAAATTTGGCTTCCTAGGCTAAAACAAGAAGATAAAAGTTAGATTTCATTCGAAGTCTTTGTGCCTAAAAAAGGTAAATTTCTTAGGTGGCAAAATTACACAAGTATTTGTTTTCAAAGAAATTTCTTTTCAGGTAGTGTTTGAATTAGGGCACAGTTTGGGGGAGATGATCAGGTGCTTTCCCACTAATTTTTAAAAAAGTGAGAAACATGTAACTTTTTACTGGGAAGAACCAGGAGGTGAAGAGACGCATCTGGGAAACTTTAGCCCCAGAAAGACTTAGTCTCAAATTTATTCAAATTGATGTGGTATGTATGTTTTAGTCACTTTCCTGTTGTAGACAGCACAAACTATATGCAGTTCTTATCCTCATGTAACTTAAAGTCTAGTGTAGAAGACCTCATGAAAGAGATAATGCACCTAAATCCAAAGTCAGATGCACTCTAAAGCAAAATGGAAGCCAGGAGCCTACAGTCGCAGTGAGCTGAAGAGCTGAATTCAGCTTGGCTGAGAGCAAAATGGATTCCTCAAGGGAGTATTTGGGACAGAATTTAAAAGATAAAGAAGCAGCAGACAAGGGCAGTTGTCTACACCAAGAGCAACAAGGTTGTACAAAGCCCAGGGGGAGGGGGACCTCAGTCCATTCACACAAATAAGCAGTGACTGGGGTGTTCATGGTCAAGAAGAAAGCCCCTCACCTGAGAAACTATCATCAACAGACATGATTCTAAAGTTCAGGGTTCAACAAGATCAGATATTTTGAGAATTAAGTGGGATCAAGTACACAAGAGCCCCTGGCATCCACCAGGTGCTAAACAAAACTACCTTCCTAGCCCACCGCTCACTGAACTTCAACTAAACCAGCCTGCCAGTTTTCTCTCATTGGAAGTGCTTGCTCTAAATATAATGATATAATGGAATGTTTTTCTGTGACTGACTGTCTGATACTCCACGTGCCAACTCAGAACAATCTCATGTTTATTTATTTAAGGTATTCTTAGGCTTGTCACTCATTTCTTAAGTCAACTGGTTACTTTCCATTTTTACTGCTTTTCATTGGTACAATGAATATAATCAAATACAGCCTGTTTATCGGTGGTTACTATGTTCCTCCACCTTGTGCCCTGGTCTGTTAGTGAGGGTTCTCCATGGAGACAGGAGCATGAGGTGAGGAGAGGGGATGGGAGGGGGAAGGAGAGAGAGAAAGAGAGAGAAGTCACTGTCAATGTTCAGGAGTAATCTAAAATTAGTTACATAGGCAGACCCCAGGTGGGAGAAGCAGAGAAAAGTTAAAATCACCTATCAAACCTGAAGAGAGTCTCAGGGCTAAATTCCTACTTTATCCATGGACTTAGTCTTTTAATGCCTTCTACGGATTAGATGAGACCTACCCACATTATCAAGAGTAATCTGCTTTATTTAAAGGTGTATCTATCCTATCAAAAACAAACAGCTGGGTGTGGTAGTGCATAACTTTAATCCCAGTCTTTAGGAAGCAGAGGTAAGTGGGTCACTACAAGTTTGAGGCCATCCTGGTCTACATAGCAAGTCCTAGGCCTGGCTAGGATGACATAGTAAGACCCTGTCTTACAAAACAAAACAAAATACCCTGAATTCCTTCAAACAACATCTACATATGATTTAACACAAAACTTAGGTATCTTGGACTAGCCAAGTTGACAGACAAAATTATTCATTCATTTACCAGTTAGATTTGAAATCAGTTGTTCCCTCCCCTGAGGGTGTCTAACTGCAGGATAACTTGAAGTGAAGGTCTTTTCCCTGTTTGCAGGTCAAGCAAATACGAGGTGTTGGGAAAAGTCTTTAAGAAGCAAGGAGATACCAAGAATGAGAGGCATCCCTACAGGGGAATAAAAGCACAAACTGTTGGGGAGACAGAGACACTCTTACCTTAATGATACTTCTCAATTCAGCTATGGTTTTGCCCAACAAGGCTGCAGAAACTTAGCTTTATGGCTGGAAGGCTCCTGCTCATTCTCATTGATGTATATCCTTCCATGGATCCCTGAGACAGTAGAACCTGGTTGTCCTCTCTACAAAACTCACACAATGTTTTTGGCAGTGTTTGCCTGGGTTTTCATATGAGTAAGACAGAAAAATAATATCTACTTAAAGCTGTAATGAAAATTATAAATAAGACAGTCTACAACTGAGGTAATTCATGCTGTGCAGGGTTCACAGTCTTGAAATGAGTACTTGACTGTGAAGAGGCCTAACTTAGCATTAGTGTAGCCATGACAGGATGCAGACTAACAATATAGGGACTAGGCCTCACCGTTACAATAACCAGGAAAAACCACAAACTGTACCCTGCAGGGGATCAATCAGAATTGAGACAAACAAGTACTAGATGCTCCAGAACATTAAGGATAGCTTACATCACTTGTATATAGGTTGCCAATTTCCTTGCAGCAACACTAGTACCAATTCCTGTTTGTCAAGACTTCTGCTGCCCCACTCCTGCCCAATCAGGACTTCAACCCCATCTGAATCCAGAATTCCCCTACACCCATCCGCCATCCTTTACTCCTTAAAAACCCTGGCATAACTGAGCTCCATACTCTCCCTATCCAACCGCTATGTCAGAATAGACAGAGAGCCCAAGTTGGAACTTGCTATAAAGGCTCTTTGCTTTTGCATATGAACTTAGACTCCTGGTGGTCTCTGGGAGGCTCATGATATGGGCATAACAGACTGTTCTCAGGAATCATAATCATCTACCTCATCAAAAACATGGTGGCCAGTTAACCTGTGGCCACACTAAATACCCCTCTTTGTGCATGTGTGCAGCATGATGTTTTAGTTATATGTGTATTCATCTATTTCTATTACACATCACTTATGCTTTTCCAATGCTTTCTACATTCCCCATTAAAAAATAAAATCTGAAGGTGGAGGGAAGAGATTGACAAAAGGGTACAAATCTTTTGTTATAAGAAAAATACGGGGTACTAGGGATACAGCTCAACTGGTAGAATGTTTGCCTAGCATGCCCAAAGACCTGAGTTCAATTCACAGCACAGCTTTTGGGAGGGGGGAACACAAGGATCAGAAGTTCAAGGTCACCCTGTGCTGCACAGTGAATTCCAGCCTGGTCTTGGTTATAGGCAGCCCTGTCTCAAAAAACAAACAAACAAACAAACAAACAAACAGAAAACAAGTGTGCTGGCTAGTCTTATGTCAACTTGGCACACAAACTATAGTTATCTGAAAGGAGGGAACATTAATTGAGAAAATGCCTCCATAAGATCTGGCTGTTGGGTATTTTATTAATTAGTGATTGTTAGGGGAGGGCCAGCCTATTGTAAGTGGTTCCATACCTGGGCACTGGTGGTCCTGGGTTCTATAAGAAAGCAGGCTGAGCAAGCCATGTGGAGTAAGTCAGTGAGCAGCACCCCTACACAGCCTCTGTACCAGCTCCTGCCTCCAGGAGCCTGCCCTGTTGAGTTCCTGACCTGACTTCCTTTAGTGATGAACAGCAATGTGGAACCCATTTACAGTATACAAATGTCAAAATACTGCATTCTATATAATAAATATATATAATTATTATTTCTAAGTCATACCTCAATAAAGTCAGAAAAATAAAAAGTCAAGAGAAGCAGAGTCTTCAATAAATGAATAAATGGTAGAACTTCTACTATGCTTCAAACTTCCTGAATTCTCTCAATTCCTAGTGGCTGTTATTAAACTTAACAAGCGTTTACTAAAAACACACTCTCCTCAGGGTCCCTACCAGGTGTATTGGCTATAGAGAACTAGTATGTTTGTCAATCAGGGAGATTTTCCTGAGGGTCATACCAAGTTTCAGTACCACGGTGATGGTTATAATACTATCAGTCTGGAGGCCACACAGCGGACAGTCACCTGGCCAGGATAGCCTTCCGCACAGTGAGCTCACAATTCTGAATCCCCACCCCACTGCTCAATGCTGGAGAAATGCTGCAGTAGTCAGGCAACACTCTCCAAAAGCCCCAGGCTCCGGAGCGGCAAACATGTCAGTCATCCAAGACCTGCCACACACATGTGTTCTCTGCTTATTCGCTTTGGTCTGGAGAGGTGATCAGTGAGTATTTATTATTAGTTTGTTGACAGCATTCTTGACATGAAGCAAACACAATGAGTTGCTAATCACAGAAAGGGTCATTTATTTCCTATTTTGGGTCACTTGTTTTCTCTACTGAAGGAAAGGAACATGACAGCTCTTTGTTACTCATGCCAAATTCAAACCCCCCTTTCTTTTGAGATCTGAATATGGCATCCTTCCTGACTATACCCTGTCCTTATGCAGGTACTTAAGCCTCTATTCAGACTTGTGAGATCTCACTTAACAAGACCTGCTTTCTGCAAGTATGGAAAGGCCAGAGGCCAGGGGAGCCTTCCTACTCAGTTGCTGTGAGGGGTAGTTGATGCTTGCATAGCCGCTCAGTGCATTCCCTTGGCCCGCCTTCCTTCTAGGATCCTCACAGCAGCGCAATATCTCTTCCCATGAATATATTATCCGTGCTAACTTGACAGTCTTGCTGTTGACAGTATTGTTTGTACTTCACTCTCCCGCTGTGGTCCAAAATCAGATCCAACACCTCTGGGCTTGTACGGTGGTTGTAGAGCAGCTGAAGGGCTGACTGCCAGTGCCTCTGAAAGGGATTCTCTCCAGCCTCGGCACCTGACTTCCTGGCTGCCTCTCTTCTCGTCTCATTGGTTGATGTGGCAGCTGTTGAGTCTGATAGTGAGCTTGGTGTTGGGTCAAGTTTCTGTTCAGCTGACATACCCCTGAGGTGCCATTTTTCTTGTCTTAACCTTGATTACAGAGAATGTCCTCTATAACCTTTTAAAATAATTCAACAGCCACAACCAAACCTTTGGAGTTGGATTTTTAATTTTTTAAAATTTCAATGCTGAAATGCAAGCAATAGGGAAAGAGCCAGCCCAAGCTGAGTTTTGAAACCACTGACTATCAGGTATCATTTAGAACCCTGGTATCCTTGAATACAATGTTTATAAATGAAAATACAATACAGATTTGTGTGTATTAGAAAGGTTGTAAGAATCTCCTAGAAACAATTGGGAAAGATTAAATCTTTATGTCCTAATATATCTCTAGTAAGAAAACAGTGCTTTAAAAACAAAGAGGGAGAGAAAATATCAATTACTTACAAAATCTGTTGTTTAAGAAAATCCTCCAGGATTTGACTTTCATTATCACAAACTAGCCACCCTCCCCCCAAACAGACAATGGTAATAATAAATGTCAATAATATGAAAATTCTTTTTTTTTTCTTTTGGTTTTTCGAGACAGGGTTTCTCTGTGTAGCTTTGCGCCTTTCCTGGAACTCACTTGGTAGCCCAGGCTGGCCTCGAACTCACAGAGTTCTGCCTCCCGAGTGCTGGGATTAAAGGCGTGCGCCACCACCGCCCGGCAAAATTTCTATGTGATATCATTTGATGGACAACTGTCAGCACTTGAGATTCTCAGCATAATGTTGTGTGTATTGATAAAAAAGAATTCACTGGGGCATCTGAGGAGACAGCTCAGTGGATAAGAGCAATTTGAATTCATGGGGACCTGAATTCAAACTCTCAGTATACATAAAGAGTCAGGTCCAGTGACTTGTGCCTGCAACCCCAGCTTTGGGGGACAGCCAGGAAGATCCTCACAGCTCATTGTCCACTGGCTGAGCCTAACCAAACTATCAACTTTTTAGCATTTCTAGAGGCTTCAGACCCTTTTGGAGACTACATCTATTAGGTAGCTAGTCAGAAAGAGAAACAAACTGACATGTAAAATATGTTTGTAGAAATAAGTAAACCAAGATGAACCACCATGCCATGTTCTACAGGCTTGGTAGTGGTTTTCCATTAGCCCAAATTGAAAACATTCCAATTGGTCAAGACTATTTTTCTGTAGTTACACGAGAGTCCAAGGGGGCAAAGCCATTCTGTGCCAATAGCCCCATTAGGTCAATGATAAAGGCAGTGTGCAGTGTACCCTGAAGAAGCCTTGAGTGCAGAACAGAGAACATGTTCCCCTCCAAAGAGACTTCTTCCCAGTTATTTGATATGAAGTTGAGGCTAATTTGAGGCTTAATCATAAGATGATGACATTTCTTGAAGTCAATGTATATTTCTCAATATGCAGCCAATGTTGCATGTTTTTCTAATAATGAAGAGGTCTTATAATATTAATAGAAAAGCAAGAAATATTTAGGAGAAGTTGTTCTCTGCTCCAAGGCAGCAAACATCATGCTCTTTGCAAGGCTTTATAGGGCTCCCATTCCTGCTGTTGTTTCTAGATCCTAAAGCCTCTGTACAGCAGTTACTAATTAACGAACTGTTTAAACGCTACAATCAAGAGTTTTCTTAGAATTAGTTTACACTTTCTTAAGCAGGTTAATATACAGAGTAGATACATTTCAAACCCAACTTCCAATTCTTTCCAAAAATGGGGACTGTGGGATAAACAGAATTAATTCAAACTTTTATTTTGAAGTGATCCCCAACTGGTGTTTGCTGCAGATAGTTATACATCTACATCTGTTAAGCATCGTTTTCTATTTCTTCCTTTACTTGATCTTTTAAAGTGTGATTTGTCTATAATAACATAAATCTAGGTCTTTGGAACCAATGTTCCGTTAGAATGATTGACATTATAGAGTTTTAAAGTACACGATAGAAGATTCTGTCACTAGACACTAAATTGAAATTTTAAAGAAATGAGGGACATGGCTGTGAGGGAAAGAGGTAGCCTTTTAAATCTAATTTGTTATGCACCACAGTAGGGTAATGGATGCAATGAAAGTTCTTTTATGGAGTTCCCATGTCCAAAAGGTATTTAGGTAGCAAAGGTTGTTAAGCAGACTCCCTGTGGTCCCCTTCAACTGAAGGTGGGAGGACGTGAGGTATATGGGTCTGTGTCCTCCTGATTTTCATTTCCTTGGGAATACAACTGCAAAGGACACCTTAGGCTGCTTGGGGATCACAAAGGGATTGCCAGAACCCTCACTGTCAGCTTGAATAGAGGAGTGAGCTGAAGGGCAGGGGGGACCTTACAGGGAGTTAAATCCTTCAGGTGGGTCTTTTCAAATTCCAATAGTGAAGAGTTACTGGAGAATTGGTGAGGATTTCACTAGGCCCCAGCAGGTTTGAGATCAAAAGCTTTGGTTAAATAAAAGCCTGTTGGGAAATCTTAAAACCTCTTTGTAATGTAACTTTAAAAAGTTAATACAAAGAACCCTCAGATTGAAGCGGGTAACAGCACGAACAAAGAGTATATCAAAACTGATTCCATTAAGAGAAAGCGGACATACAAATTCACTTAATTTAAAGAGCAGTCCAGTTACATTACTGTGAGTGGGACTGCAGCATACACCATACCACTCCGCCCACTTGATGACTTTCATTTCTTGTTATATATGCCAGACTGCCAATTTTTTTGTTCAGATATGATTTTGAACCAAAATGCAAGTTCATTTTTTCAAGAAGAGGGCAATGTTATCCAAACACACTCCTAAAGAAAATGCTTTGAAAACAAATTAAAAATTAAGCTTGATGGGGTTAACTGTTTTTCCTGGTGTCAAACTGCTAACTGCCCCATCACTAATGATCTACTAAAACAATACAATAAAGTATTTCTTATAATTAGTACCAATCCATTCTTTGACAAGTCATATACTTTTATAACTGGAATTGTCAGTCAATCCATGGTTTGGTGTAGGGAAAGGAACGTTCGTGTGTGTGTGTGTGTGTGTGTGTGTGTGTGTGTGTGTGTGTCTAATGTCTCAATTTGCATTACTTCTAACCTTACATAGTCCTTACACACTGGCATGTGTAAGTGTGCTTTGTACATAGATAGGTGACAGGCATAGTGAAGCACATCACAGCCATTTAGAGAAAGCTTGGACCTGTAGCTTCTGACACAGTCTCAGGAAGCACCAAGCAAAGCTTCTCTGAGCTCACACATGGCCAGAGGCCACGGTTCAAGTCAGTTCCCTAGATTCTCCCCAAACAACCCTTTCCTTGTGGTTGTTATTGAAGACAACGACCTTGACATTTTTGTATTGACAGCAAACCTGGTATTTTGCCTATATCTAATTTTTCATTTTCTTTTTACTTCCTTTTTTAATTAAAAAAAGAGTTTTATTTTATTTTATTCATAGATGTGCCTACCTGTTTGTCTGTTATCTGCACCATATGTATTCATGTGCCCACAGAGTCCAGAAGAAGGAGTCAGATCCCCTGGAATTGGAGTAACATGTGATTGTGAGCCATCAAGTAGGAGCTGGGAACTGATTCAGAGTCCTCTGCCAGAGCAACAAGTACTCTAACTGCTGAACCATCTCCAATGTCCTTAGCCTGTGTATTCTCATTAAACAACAGAATAGTAACCAATCAGTTGCAAGCTCATTCTTTGTCCTTTTGTCCTGTGGAAAATCAAATCTCAAGGGCTTTGGTTCAGCGTACTTATTCTGGGTAACTAAAATAGTGTTTTCTTAGGTAGCATTTCTCATTTTGTTTCAAATAGACTCGTTTTTATATTTGGTCTGTAACAGCTTGCCTTTTAGATTAACCATGGTCACTGAAAAAATTCAAATATCTTAGGATAATTTCTCCATTAGAGAAACCAATTTTAATGATTGGTGTTGCTAATGCTCTTGATAGCTTCATTGTGCATGTACAAGACTGACATTTTTAACAACAGATTTGATTGTGTGTGTATATATGTAATGACTAACTTTAAAAAATATTGATACATTGTGAGTACCTGTACAAATATTTCCCTTTAACTAGCTGTAGTCACCTTCTTTTTGTTTATTTCACAATATATTTAAATCTACTGACAAGTATTAGGCTGCATTAATTTTTTGTTCTCATCCACAGTGTTTTAATGAACACTTTTTAACATAAATTCAGAAATCTTTTCTTGGAATAAATTCCTAGACATGAAATGGACTTAAAATGTTGAAGAAATTTTGTTAAATTGCTCTATAAACAGGCTGTGCCAATTTATACTCCCACCAACTGTGCAGAAGTCATTTTCCCTATAACCTAGACTAGATATAATTTATTTAAAATTAATTAAAATTCATTTAAATGTTGTTAATCTAATAACTGTCTCACATTTTTATTACTGTTTCAAACCCTCCATTACTGAAGAAACTTTAAGTAAAGAAATTCTTGATAAGTCACACCTGGACAACGTCCCCCCCCTCAACCCCTTAATAGAACATGTCTGTGACCTAACTGACTCTCCTCTCCGGTCCAAGTGGGTTGTCCCTTTACACCAACAGGAGATTTGAATCTAAGGCAGGGGGGAGACCATAGTAACCATAATATTAGCCTAAATACATGTGGGAGAGATCAAATAGTTATAATGACTTTCAGAATTTAAAAAAAAAGTTTGATTATTAGTGGTAACATTTTAACCACTCCTATTCTCTACTACTACAGATGGCTGAGTAAACAATAACTACATACAGACTAACATACAGACTCTGTGGCCCTTTTCTAGTACACATCCTTCAGGGTGCCACAAGAAGAATAAAACCCATATCTTAGTTTCTCTTGAAGGCTGTAGTTAGATTATTAATTCTCCCACAAACCCTAAATTCAATAAACTGTTGATCTGATGGTGATGATGATGCAGAAAATAATACAGCTGTATCTTTGAAAATAACATTGGCAACATGAAAAAAAAAAGCCATTTCATATTTCCGTAGTTCCAGTATCTTGATGGAACCAAATCAATATCAGAAATTTTTAAAAATACAAAATTTAAAGTTTTATAATCCTAATCAAAAGAGTAGTGAAGGTCAACATCTCTTGCCCATGAAAGACAGTAGGATCTTTGTGGGAAGCTCACAGAGCCTTTTTAGATCAGCTCGTCTCCTAAACCTGCCATTGTACTGAAACTTTGTATTGGCTGAAGATCATAGAAGCAAAAGTATAAAGACATTTGTTTCCAACTACGTCATTCTACCAAGCACCACACAGGCTCTGTGAGGAGCTAGTGTGTGTTCAGTAGGAGTGGATGCTTCAGCTGTCTATTACTGTGTAACAAATAAACCCAGACTTCAGGAGCTCAGAGTAAAACACAAGCATTACCTCGAGGTATCTGTGGTTTTTAGAAGTGGGTACAGTTTAGGAGGGTGTCTTACTTCATGTCTCATTGGAAAGCGCAGCCCAGATGTTAGCTGTTGGCACATTACACCAAGGTCATCTGCCAGCCTGGAACAGAGTGCTTTCCTTGCCTCCATATGAAAGGGTTGGCTTCAAGTTCCTAGACCACCAATAAATAATAAATGTTTCACTAAGGCAGAATCTCCATCCAGGCTCATATAATCCTGGTTGGTAGGATTAGGTTCATCACAGACTATTGGAATAAATCTCATTTCCTTGTTGGCCACAGAAATTGTGAGCGACTCTGCAAGCAAGACATAAGCCAGTCTTGTATGACTTAACCATGGAGCTGATTTAATAGCCCTGTCCATATTCTAGGCTTCAGAAGCAAGACACAAGACCCTGTCTGCATTCAAGTGGAGTAAATTACACAAGGCCACAGATATGAGAAGGTGGGGGCATTGATAACCATATTCTATGTCTGTCTATCACAGAAGTGGCTTTTCAATTGATAAAAGGAACAAAGGAAACCCAAAATATTGGTAGGAGAATTTAAAAAAAAAATGCTATTGGAGAGGAATTCTTTGGAAAAAAAAATAGAACTCACAATAATCCAATGATATATAATGCTTTCAACAAACATAGGTGAATCTGGGGCCATTGCCCATCTTGAGCAAGAGAAGTCTTGGATTACATTGCCATGTGCAATATCAAGGTGGGAGTATCCCTCCAATGATGCACACAGTGGAGGCAGCTACTACTGTCCTATGAAGGAAGAGCAAAGAATAACTAATTTTAGACAAAAATTGTAACTTCAATTAAAAAGAAACAAATAGTCCCTGCTTAATGTGGGGAAAATGAGGATAATTCTTATTTATTCAAAATTCCAAGTCTACTAATTTTGAAAAAATGAAATTAATAATATTCCAAAGATTATGATTCTGTATCTCATCTAAACAAATCTACCTATCATTTATTTCTTATTTGATGGGCTTAAATTTTGACTTTGTTATATCAAGATAAAAAAATCTGTTGGTCATTGAATGCTTACCCTACTTTCCACTGACTTCTTATTTTAGCTGGTGTATTCTGAGGAAATAATTAAATAAAGTACAAAACATGTCTCCATTCATACCAAGGGGCTCACGGGCATCCCATATTTATAAGAATGGCTGGTCTAATAACCATTAGGCTAATCAGGTGCGTGTGTACACATATGGGTAACATATACATTTCTGTGATAACAAAAACAAGCAAGAGATACAGCACATAAATTGTCTTAACAGGTTTTGCTTCATTTTAGTGCAAAAACTTACTAATTAATGCAAGTGTTGCAATCATTTTTATGACATTCCCCAAAGCTGGCACTTTAAGGGTTATGCCATATGCTGATTGACAGCAGCCATAATTCCATACAATGAGACTGTACCATATTGTTTGAAGTGAGGTGATATTCATCTCTTGAAACTGATCAAACATATGATTGCATCAAACAGTATTACAATATAATCGCGCTGCATGTGGGGACTGCCAAGGCTGATCATCCTGCCTTGCTTTTTGCCTTGGACTTCTCTAATAGCAGCTGTGACACATCACTGCACCGACATTTTCCTCTAAGAACTGGAGACTAAAACAGAGCAAAAAAAAAAAAAAAATCTGCATAAGACTGTGCCTCGGTTATGCTATATGAGTGTACATTTGTAGACTTCTTTGGAATCACAAATTTCTTCCCATTAACATCTCCCTAAGTATAAAGCCAATAAAGAACAAGATAAAAAGGAGATTCCACACAGGGTATAAAAGAACTCAACTGCTCTTTATTTTTCTTCAGTCAACAAGCAAACTTGCTTGGAAGTTATTTTGCTTTTTAAACAATTCTCTTATTCTACAGCACCCAATGCTGTCTTTTCCTAATACGCTGTTTTGCAAAGCAAAAAGATTACTGGTGACCATGGGCCCACTTCAGCTACAGATGGAAAGGGCATGAGCTCCTGTTGTCTGGTCTCAGTAGACAATCTGGAGAGTGGTGGGCATAGTACCTGTGGGGAGCTTGGCTGGCTTTTGGTAGTTTCCATGGGGAAATCCTTAACAGAGGGTTTTTTAATTAGACTCCCATTTTATTTTTTACTAACTCATGTATCCATCCATCCATCCATCCATCCATCCATCCATCCATCCAACCAAATTTACAAAAAAAAAAAAAAACCCAAAAACAAAAAACAAAAAACCTTTCAGAACTATGCCCAGGATAGCTTGCAAAAAAACAAAAACCTGGGATGAAATTCATTTCATACCCAAGCATTGATGTATGCAGGTATCTGAGCTGTCGTTATCCAATCTGGTCCTTTATTCATTCTTTCTTCTAAACTTACTGTTACTCCACCCTTAACTTTGGTGTGTTCAGTGTGAGGCCTTTCCAGCTGTTTGGGCCTGCAGAAATCATACAAACACAGAGGCTCTTACAGACTAGCTACCCAAACACTCCACACAGCTACCTCTGTGATTTGCACACAGGAGAATCAGGCTGCTAGCCTCCTGGCCAAGTTACAAGACCACAGAGCTCTCTGCTCTTACAGCCTCTTGCCCAGCTGGGTGCAGGAAGGTCGGGCACTTCAACACGGACACCACAAACACCCAGAGCCCTGTGCTTTCCTTCCAACCATTTCTGCTGTCCTTTGAGCTGATAGGTCTTTGTGTAATATGGGGAGATAAAATGGTGTTTTGGTCTGTTCTCCTCAAATCTTCCATTCACAGTCATGTTTTATGATCTGGAGGTTTGCATTTCAAAAGGCTCAGTATTGACTAGGTTTTGTTCTCTGTAGTAGCATCCCTTGGCTAAATAAGAGTACACCCATTCCACCTGCCTACAGTGAGCAAAGGTAAGAATGTGGCTTCTTTCTTGTGTGTGTGTGTTTCTTTTTTCAACTTAATTTATATTATTGTTTGACATTTTAACTTTGCGTTCTTTTATTTCTGAGAGTCCAGCCCTCAGTGTTCCTTGATTATTGATTTCATGAATTTTCTTATTTCTTCTCATTCTAAATTTTAAGAGGTGCATGTTTATCTTCACTCACTACTTAATCTACACCATTCATTTAAAAACTTTTTTTTTTTGGCTATTGGTTGCTGTTGGTTTTTTGTTTTGTTTTGAAATAATCAAAATCTAAACAAAATCTGGGCACACAGTAAAAACAACTTATTTTCCTGAATACTGATGAACTGTTGGCTCATATAGCAGGCTTTCTCTTGGGCCACCAACCAGCTCCCAAATCATGACACAGAGATTTATTATTAGTTATGAATGCTCAGCCTTATCTTATTATATTCATTTCTTGCTAGCTATACAACTTATATTAACCTGTTTCTCTTCATCTACATTTCTCCTCTGGGCTTTTTACCTTTCTTGCCTTCTGTATGTCTGACTCCATGTCTGACTGGCTGGTGGCTGGCTGGCTGGCTGACTCCGGGCATTTCCCTCTTTTTCTCCTCTTACACTACTCTTCTCTCTTTTCTCTTTTCATGCTACTTATGCTCTCTGCCTGACAGCCCCACCTATCCCTTTACTGCCTAGCTTTTTATTAGACCTAGGTTTTTATTAGACCAATCAGGTACTTTAGGCAGGCAAGGTAAAACAGCAACATATCTTTACAGAATTAAACAAATATAGCATAAACAAATGTAACACATCTTTACATATTTTAAGTAATATTCCACAATATTTCTCCCTTTTTGTCTAAATAAAAAGGGTTTTAACTTTAACATAGTAAAATTATATACAATAAGAACAGTTATCAAGTAAGAATCACATCTACAATATCCAGTCCATTTGTGTTGGCAAATTCAGAGAAATTACTCTATTATCTATCTTGATGAGTACAAATTATGTAATTAATTTATAATCTATCATAACTAAGGAAAACTGTAATTATAATTATCTAGTCTTGAACTCCATCAAAGACCCCAGAAGGTTATTACCTGAATAAACAGAAAATGTAGAGCAAGCAACTTCCAAAACTATAGAAAAGACAGAGACATCTGGCTGCCTGAACAGTTACCCAAGGTTCTTCTGTAATGTTGAGGTCAACCTACAAGCCTAGAGTATCTAGTAGACTTTTCTATGAAGAAAGAATTTTAAAGGACTGTCCTGCCTTGTTTTAGCAAAGTTCAGCAGTCACTTTCTTTTCTGTTTTGCTTGTCCAGTTTGTACAGCATACTGTCAGTAGTCAAGATAGGGCAGTTTCTTGCTTAAATGGCTAGCTTTGCCATTGAAAGTAAACTCCATACAGAGGTTCTTTAATGCTCATCATCTTTTTATGAAGTAGATTGGTTCTGTCAGGAGAAGACGTATCTCACTGTCATGAAGAGCCTTAGGTTATTAAACATCCTAAATGTCTTATTCTGTGGATCTCTGAAGCATTTGAAGAATATCTATCTACCTAAAATATACCTGTTTAATCTTGAAAACATACCTAACATAACTACAAGTTTGATTCTTATAGATGACTACTAACCCATATTTCTTAATTATATATTACATTTTTAAGTGAGCTGCATAAGGACAATACCCCAAACAAGAGTAAAAATATACATATAGCATAACAAAAATAACATCAAATTTGTATCAATATACCAAAATCCATACCAATGTAAAATATTTGAGGTTAGTAGTTGTGTTTTTATCCTATATTTCTACATCCCCACTAAATGATAACAAACATCCATAACCCACCAAAATGATCAATAACCACCTCCCCTACCTGTTGTGACTATGGGCATTGTGTTCTCTAGACTGCTTCCTATTGTGTGGTAGCAATAGCATCTTTAGGGGATCTTGAGAAAATTGAGATAATGGTCAAGTCCTGGGAAAACCTTTGCTGTCCAGTCTCAGAATTGTTCCCATGTCAAGGGATCAGCATATACACTACCTGTCTTGTAGTTTTCCTTGGTTTATTTCTTTATGTCTATAGCCAAGGTCTCCTCTGATCAAACCTGATCTCTATTAACCTTTAAGGAATCCACAGCCTTTCATTTCCTGTGGAAACAAAAGCATAACCTCTTCCCCAACTCAATATATTTTCTGACTTCCATTTTAAAGTTAAGGTATCCCTAAAGTATCTAGGCTGATTTAACTTAGCTGTCCCTTTTACAATCCCATGTCTCCCATCGGCTGTCATTCACTCATCAGCATTAAAAAATTAAAAGTCAATGCAATACCATACGGGATCCAGACTCCCTATGAATTTCCCATCTTTATGTGTCTTTTTCCCTTTATATTACTTCACTCTCTTTTTAAAGACCTTACTTCATTATTTATAAACTATTTATTTTCTATGACTGTCTATACCCATTTTGTTTTCTTTCTTAAACCTATGCACATTTTTAAAAACACTGTAACTTGTTTAGAGGTTTTCTTCTGTCTGGACCTGTCTTTACCATGTTTCTCTAGCATTTTCTGACTATGTGAGCCAAACCTTAAATTGCTGGGTGCTAGGATTCATGCTTGTCTAGCAAACATTTTACTCACTAAACTATAGCCTCCAGACCTATTTTATTTTGTGTTTGTACCTGTGGGGTTGTGCAAATGGAGGTCAGAGGCTGATGTTGGGTATTGTCCACTATTGCTCTCTGATAAATATTTTTGAATCCCCAGTTGGGGGTTTCTCTGCTGACACAATAAGCTAGATCAAGCCAAATTAAAAGTCCAGGTCTAATGAGCAAAGCACTCCTGAGAGATCTCAGGGTAAGGGAGGAGGAAAAATCACATGGCAGGTCTATGGACTGGAGCTTATAAACCCCGTAGACCTGGTGTTGAGCAGCTCCAGGGGAGGAGCCACCTCTTAGTGGGCTTTCTGAGGGGCACTTGTCAGGAGGCCCTACCAGATCATCTGGCCACCTGACCATCTGTAGCTAGAGTTTTCCTGCCTTGCCCACAGTCAGGACAAATCTCTGTCACCCGCCAGTCCCACAGCCGCTCAGACCCAACCAAGTAAACACAGAGACTTATATTGCTTACAAACTGTATGGCCGTGGCAGGCTTCTTGCTAACTGTTCTTATAGCTTAAATTAATCCATTTCTATAAATCTATACCTTGCCACGTGGCTGGTGGCTTACCGGTGTCTTCACATGCTGCTGGTCATGGCGGCAGCTAGCAATGTCTCTCTGCCTCAGCCTACCGCTTCCCAGAATTCTCCTCTCTCCCTGTCCCACCTACTTCCTGCCTGGCCACTGGCCAATCAGTGTTTTATTTATTGACCAATCAGAGCAATTTGACATACAGACCATCCCACAGCAACCATCTGTCCAGCTGTTTATCCCATCAGAAGGACAATCATCATTGTGTAGTCAGACCCAGGTCAACACCAACCCAGCCTCCCAGTCAGTGAGCCCTTAGAGGTGTGTGTGTGTGTGTGTGTGTGTGTGTGTGTGTGTGTGTGTGTGTGTATGTGTGTGTGCGTGCACAAACCTCCTCTCAACCTCCTGTCTTCTTTTCTAGAGCCCACTGAATCCATTTAGCATTGTCCATCTGCATGGGTGTAGGGCCACCCACAGGAGCATGGCTGACTCCCCAGGGCCACACTGCTAAAGAAAATTGACTCTCTCCTGTTATGTAGCCTCAGTAGTACATCTGCTTTGCCATTCCTTGGAATTCAGATCACCATATGATAAGGTGAATGTATCTGGGCTTTGTTAAAAGTTTCAACTCTAGCCCTGGGAGGAGACCCAGGCTTCTAAGTGAGGTGATTTGAATGAGAATGGCCCTTATAGTATCATATATTTGAATACATAGTCACCAGTTGGTGAACTGTTTGGGCAGGGTTAGTAGGTATGGCCTTATTGGAGAAGGTGTGTAACTGGGAGTGGGCTTTGAGGTCCAAAGTTTCCAGTGTCTCTCGTGTTCTCTCTTCCTTGTAGTTGTTGTCTAAAGATGTGAGCTCTCAGCTACTGCTCCAGTGTCATGCCTGCCTGTTATCAATGCTCCCCGCCATGACTGTCATGGACTCTAATCTTCTGAAAGTATAAGCTGCAAATAAACTATTCTATAAACTGCCTCAATCCTGTCTCAAAACAGCAATACAAAGGACGTTAGGCTACCCAAAATGAGATAAAAAGGATTATTGTCACCTTAATGAGATAATGTACTTTTTCTTCTCAGAAGTCTTTAGTGCAGAGGCTTGCAGAGCCTATGGCACTGGCCTGGCGACTTTTATGAGTTAAGACTAAGAAACATGTAAATTTCACTTTACTTAATACTTTTTTGAGTACTGTCCAAAAGCTAAGAATGTTCTCCTGGTCACTCTGGGCTTTTTCACTTTTTCTCTGATGTCTTCCTCTCCTTTCATCAGTGGTTGCTTGTCTAACATTCATTGCAAACACCATGGCATTCTCTTTTCTTTAGGTTTCCTGGCAGTTGCTGAGATTTATAGCTTGCTTGCGCTGGTGTTTTTCCTGTAAACTCTAATAAAATTATCTTTGAGCTCCCTTTTGAATCCGTTTCTAAATTCTTTTATTAACCAGACTAAGAACCACAAAGGGTACAGTTTTCCTCAGTGTCTTATTCAGTGTTCTATTGTTGTGAAGAGACACCATGACCATGGAAACTCTTATAAAAGAAAGCATTTAACTGGAGCTTGCTTACAGTTTCAAAGGTTTAGACCATTATCCTCACGGCAAGGATATGGGGGTATGAAGGCAGACATGGTAGCCTAGAGTACTACATATAGTTCTGAAGATAGAAGGAAGAGAGACACCCTGGGTTGGCATGGACTTCTGAAACCTCAAGCCCACCCCCAGTGACACATTTCCTCCAATAAGACCACACCTCTTCATCCTTTCAAATAGTGCCACTCCTTAGTGATCAAGCATTTGAAGGTATAAGCCTATGGTGGCCATTCTTATTCAAACCATAACACTCAGTAATACTTTGTCAACAGCTATCACTTGCTCAACTATGGGTGGGATCTCATGAACTCTTCTATCCACACGGGAGTATTGATTGTCTTAATTCTGTACAGGTCTTGTGCAGGCAACCAGAGGTGTGAGTTCATGAATGCAATGTGCTGTATGTCTAGAAGACACTATTTCACATCTTTCTGCACCTTCTTCTGTGATGGGCCCTGAGCATTGTGGGAGGGCTGTGATATAGATGCGCCAGCTGTGGCTGGGTCCTCCACAGTTATTAATCATCAGTTATATATCCTATATAATTTTTGTCAGGATACAGTTTCTTTCTGTAATATTTTGATTCAGGTAGTCTACAACATTCTGTGAGACCAAGTTTCTCATTATTTATCTGGAAAGAAAAATTTGTAATTGACATAATTGTTGGATGATGTAGACATAGGAAATGGAATATATATGGCTATAAAACTGTTGATTGTTGAGTATTTTCTCTGAAAGTCTTGCAGATGATACTTTATGCTATTTTATCTGTTATGTTGCTTCTAAGAAGTCTGCTTTCATTAGGGATGTAGCTCAATGGTAGAATGTTTATTTGAGATACACAGTCCTCATGTTCAATCTCCAGTACTGTAATGATAATAATGTAGTATTAGTTATAGTAGTAGTTCTGTTGTCAATTTCATTATCATTCCTTTGAAAATAATCTGTTTTAATAAGTTATATTTCTCATTTCCTCTGCTGAATCCTAATGAAATTCCTATTTTAGGGAACTATTTTATTTCTATATTTTATGTACACACAAATATATATACATACATCTATATATTTCTATTTCTGTGTATAAATTCATAAAGAAGTCATATCTGATTATATATAATATATATCACGTGATATGTGTCTTTATAACCTCAGCTATATTGTTTGGTTGACAATTCCTTTCTAAACTCTATTAATATGCCTTTGAAAATCATTGACTATATTTAAATTTCAGGGTTATAATTTATTGTTCTCATTCTAAATGATTCTTTTTACAAGTATCTGCATCTCACTTTTTTCATAATTTTTAATTGATTCTTCATGAATTTCACATCTTGTACCCCAATCCCACTCATTTCCTAGTCCTTTCATGTTTGCCCTCCACCCTTATAACCTCTCCCCAAAATAAAATAAAAAATTAAAATTAAAAAAGTTAAAAAAAAAAATCTTGCCATGAAAGTTGCAGTGTATTACAGTGTCACACAGTAAGTCCTTTTGTCCAAACAGCTTTAGTTGAAAATGTTCATTGCAATGAGTCAAGACCTCTAACTTCTGTTACACCATCAATACTGGACTCTCATCGAGACTCCTCTTTGATACCCTGCTATTGTCCTATGTCATGGAGATCCTGCAGCTTTGGTTCTGTAGGATCAACCCCTTCACACACTCCAGCCACTCATAGGTGGGGTAGATGTTGGAGTGGGCCAGCTCAAAGCCCTGGATCTGAGACTGCATGGCAGCTGAGTTGGTCAGCCTGCCAGTTCTCCCAGGCCCAGGCCACCAGGGTCAGCTCTCCTGCACTGCCCTGTGAGGGGTGGGGCCACTTCTCCTGAGTTCATGCCATTGGGACTAGCTCTGCATCTCACTTTTAATAATTTTTTAAATTTTTTCTATTTTAGTTTCAATCATTTTAGACCCAGACATCACATGATAGATCTCTGATAGTTGTATAATCTGAAATTTGTTGATTCACAGTCTGCTCTTCTCTTTTATAAGTCTTTCAAGGTAAACTGTTTCCATACCTGTTTATAATTTTGAGTGGGGTGTTCATCTTCCGAGGTATCATCTGCAAACATTACATGTGGCCTGGGGTGAGGTTTTATCTCAGTCTGATTTGTTCTCACCTTGAAACATCTGAACATCGTATTTGTTAGTGCCATGCAGCCTTCACATTGAGCTTAGAAGAGGGACATGTCTGTGACTACAGATTCCTGGGGTGGGCCATTTTCCACTGTGTACCAAGGTCTACATCAGGCTCTCAACTTTACTAATGCATGACCCTTTAATACAGTTCCTCATGTTGTGGTAACCCCCAACCAAAAATTATTTTGTTGCTACTTCATAACTGTAATTTTGCTACAGTTATGAATTGTAATGTAAATATCTGATATGTAGGATATCTGATATGCAACCTCTGTGAAAGGATCATTCAACCCCCCAAGGGTTTTGACCCACAGGTTGAGAACCACCATTCTCCATGAACAAGCTTTCTCCTCCAGCCCTTCCCTGTGCCTGTATATAGGTTTCTAGTCTGTGGTTGTCACTGAAAGTTTAACTTAAGAAGTTCTACCTCAGTCACCTAGTTTCCCCACAGAAATTCCAAGACCATGTATTCTATCTCTGAGTATGAAAAGGAGTCCTTTCAGCTTCTGAGGACACAACCAGCATTGAGCCCATTTTCTCCTGCAGTGTTAACAGACAGGACTACACTTCACATTTCAAGGTACTAGGGGCTGGAGCTTCAACATGTGAATCTTGACCACCACAGTTCTGACACTCACTTGCTGCTGCTTCTCTCTCCAGATACAAATCTGTACTCAATCATCTGCTTGGGTCAATGGCAGTTTGAACCCTGCTCCTTTCCCTTGTATACTAACTTGTTATCCAGGGGCTGGGTGTCAGCTTTGATGTCATGTCCCCAGAGAAACACTTCTTGACTCTCAGATTAGGTTAGGATTCTGGATTTGAAGATTTATGCATGCTTTCATATTTCTTTCAACAAATTCCAATAAATTGATTAATTTCGCCATTACTAAAATTCTTCTATTCTACAATGTTATGAGTTGTTAGATACACCAACAACTTCAGAAAATTTGGTCAGAGAGGCACAAATGTTACTCTATTAGTCAGCTACTACAAGAGTAGCATTAAAAACACCATAAAATTCAATATCTTAAGAAAATAGGCATTTGTTTCTTTCTCTTGGGACTGTGACTTAATTTGCTACAACTAATTTGTATTTGACTCAAATGCAGGTTGCAGCTTTGAGATCCAGTCTAACAAATTGGGGTGAGGTCTAACTTCATGTATTTCTAGTTCTCTACCCAGAACAGCAGCTACTCAGGCCAGATAGCCTCACTGTGGGGGCAGAAGTTGATGAAGACAGAGTGTCTTGCTGAGGTGAGATCGTAGATTAGACACTCTGTCACTTACTTCCCAATTCTTTTGGTCAAATATTTTAAGGTTTTGGTCAAGCCCAACATTGATGCATCAGGGAGATGTTGTAGAATACTAGTGGAAGATGTGTTACATTTGTTTATGCTGTGGAATATTTGTTTAATGATGCAAAGATACATTGCATTCTTTAATGTTGCATTTGTTTAACTCTGTGAAGCTGTATTACTTTGCCTGTCTAGAACACCTGATTGGCCTAATAAAGAGCCAAATGGCCAATAGCAAGGCAGGAGAAAGGATAGGTGGGGCTGTCAAGCAGAGAGAATAAATAGAAGGAGAAAAAGAAGAGAAGACTGAGGAGTGAAAGGAGAAGGAGAAGACAACATTAGGGGTCAGCCACCCAGCTACACAGCAAGTCATGGAGTAAGAAGTAAAAAAAGGTATACAGACATACGGAAAGATAAAAGTCTGGAGGCAAAAGGTAGATGGGATAATTTAAGTTGAGAAAATCTCACTAAAAATAAGCCAAGCTAAGGCTAGCACTCATAAGAAAGAATAAGCCATGTGATTTATTTGGGAGCTGGGTGGCAGCTCCCACCTCAAAAGATACTGAGTAAAGAGTAAAAACAGTAAAAAAACAAAACAAAACAAACAAAAACTAACAACAGGGAGACATTACAGAAGTCAGTAGGAAAGGCCACAACTATAGTGAATAATTACATACTAGGGAGGAATTGGCAACAATAGTTCAATTTCATGACTACAAAAACCAATTTCTAGTTTACTTACAATATATCTTCAATGTATTTCTCTACCAAAGGATGTATCTTCCTGGACAGTCTAAGAAAACCTCATAGTCAGAGCCTACAATATTTTTGAGCCACCTTTGATTACCTACAGTTATGTATATTATCCCATTGACCCACACTTATGTAACCAGAACTCATGAACACTAAGCAACACTTGTGCAAAAAGAATCTAGGGTTCTATCTCCATTCGCTATCTTCTTAAGTTCAGACATTCCCCTGCTACAATGATTCTTATCATTGGAGATAAAAAGCCTTTGTATAGAGATCAACAAGTAGTCTTTAACAGATCCTTGACATCTGAATTATAGTCCATAGTGTGTGAAGTGGGTGTACAACTTCCCTAGCTTGTAAACTCTACAATCTGTTTCTAATGTCTTTTAATTGTACTGTCTGGATGTAATGGCAATTCTTTTGAGTGTGTCTCAATAACAAACAAAACACAGGCTTATCTTCCAGTGTGTATTTTCTCTTCTTGTGGGGCCTACAAAAGACATTTAAATGTCATCTCATCTTTTCTCCAGCCATGAATATTTGCCTTAATCATTGTAACTTAGCATTATAGCTTTAGACCTCAGCTTTTTTTAGTTTTTGTTGCACACATACTAACTTTGATTTCAAAGCTACCTTGTAGTGTCATCCTTGGGAAAACATTTAAAAGGATGATTAGAGATCTCAGTTTAAGTTAAAATTCTACCTCATAAGGTGATAACAGTGTAAGTAACACAACTTGAAGACTTGTTTGACAATATCACCTATACCTAATATCTGGAATATTCTTGAGAAGTCCATTCAAACATAGTACTAGTGTCCTCATCTGAATGCTACCTGCTCTTCTCCTGCCTCAGGTATGACGTGATCAGTGTTATTTTGCTAGGGTTTGATGTGGATGCTAGACATGAGAGTGCCTCTCTTCTGAGGCTATCTGGATCATATGAAATGTACAAGAGTCCTCTTTCCTGTCACATGATTGTGTGTGTGTGTGTGTGTGTGTTTACCAGAGAAAAGACTATCAGGGTTGGCACTACAGCCTTATACAGTCCAAGATCACATTCTAGGGCTTATCAGCCTAGAATTGAGCCAAAATTTATGACATACTAGTATGACTAACATCTGTCATTGGCAATCAAATAGAGTTGTGGCTCCCATGCAGTAATAACCCACAGGACAGCATCGTGGTAAAGAACACACAAAGCAGTGTATAGGCCAAACATAAGTCTCAAAGTAACTCAACTTAGTCACTTACTTTCTTCACAGAGCACTGTGAAGGGCCCCATCTCCATGGCTGTCCTCACTCCCTCCTCCCCACCCCCACTCAGTGGCTAACACACAACAGCTGCTTCTGCTCCATTATATTTGTCTTCAAATTCCAATCTCCTATCAAGATAACCTCCCCCTGCAATTTAATCTTTTGAACTTCTGTTCTCTCTCCTTTTCCTCCCAGTTTTCACTGTCTGTCTTTCTTTGCTTGGGTAAGACTCAGTGTAGTATACAAACAGTGCAGAAAACCATACAGGGAAATGGAGAATCTTGTTATCAAACACAAGGGTGGGGCACATCCATGTCAGCCTCATTCTCTTCCATGGCTTCGTCTTTAATGATGTTCTAAAGTAGAAAGGTTGCCTTAGACTTGAGCTTATATAAATTCTATTTTTGTCTGGGCTTTTTCTTACTAATCCATGCCTTCCATTATAACATAATGAAACTCAACCTAAATGAATTGTTGAATGAATGAAAAAGAACTATATGAACAGATGTAAAGTAAGACATTAAACCTACTTGGGAATTATTGTTAGAAAACTTTAAGTTTTTAATCATTAAACATTATGTGAGGATGGAGGTGGGGTAGGGTGGCACATGCCTTTAATCCCAGCACTTGAGAGGCAGAGGCAGGCATATCTCTGTGAGTTTGAGGTCAGTCTGGTCTACAGATCGAGTTCCAGGACAGTCAGGGCTATACAGAGAAACTCTGTCTCAAACAAACAAACAAACAAATTTTGACAACTAGAAGGGTAAAAACACATTTTTTAAGACTCAAGGACTTTTGTATATTAATAATTTTCTATATTAAATAATAAAAAGGTAAGCCGGGCGGTGGTGGCGCACGCCTTTAATCCCAGCACTCGGGAGGCAGAGCCAGGCGGATCTCTGTGAGTTCGAGGCCAGCCTGGGCTACCAAGTAAGCTCCAGGAAAGGCGCAAAGCTACGCAGAGAAACCCTGTCTCGAAAAACCAAAAAAAAAAAAAAATAATAATAATAATAATAATAATAATAAAAAGGTAAAACATATAGAAAATTGAGAGAAAAAGCAAATGATATCTATATTCACCCAAACATCTAAAGTTTAAATTATCCCCATGGTAGTTACAACAAATACTACATATATTTACTTACTTTTTAATTTTGAGACAGGATCTTTCTATGTAGTCCTGGCTGTCCTGGAACTCTTTAGATAGACCAGGATGGCCTCAAACTTATAGAGATTACTCTGTCTCTGTTTCCAGAGTGTTGGGATTGAAAGCATGTGCCACTATACCTGGCAGTAACAAAATATGTTTTATTAGAGGTCTTTGCACACAGTCGAGGCCAAATATGACTGAAGCAGACCTAAGTATTTGCTGTAAGTTGCAGCTGCAGCAGGGCTACCCACCTCACAGCCATTTCTTTCTTCTTATCTTGGTGAATCTTATCTTAATTTTGTTTGTGATCCATCTATCCTATTCATAAGCCTCAGAATTGTGTGTTTTCATTTTTTACAGTGTTTTTGTTTGTTTAGCAAGACCACACTACTTAGCCTAGGCTAGCTTGTAGTAGAACTCTCTGTGTAGCCTTGGCTGGTCCTGAACTTGCAATCTCCTCCCTCGACTTTTGAGTAAGAAAACCACCTCCTCCTCTGCTGCTTCTAGTGTATGCAGACATGATGATGCAATGAGTTCTGTGGAAGAATCCTCCTGGGAGACTTCTCACAAACCCTTTCCTTGACTGCAGAAAGATACAAATAAGAAAATACAAGTTCTGTATTTGAAAGAGATACTGTAGGAATGTGATGCTTGGACTACTGAGCCCTCTGGTGACCAACCATAAGAGGCCAACTAAAGGGAATCTAATAAGTCAGGAGGTGGCACTCACCATTGGGCATTGAGCCATATAGACCTAAGAAATTTTAAAGATTCTAAATGCAGAAGCCACAGAAGAAACAGGGCCACACTGGGCTTCCTAGTCTCACAGTCTTATGCCAGCAGCAGCATAAACTCGTCTCCTGACAGTTACCTGTGAGATGGAGCTGGCCACCAGCCGCTGTGAGCTAAGCAGCATGGCTGCAGATTCCCACCACAGTTCATAGAAGTGTCTCCAAGCTGCACAGTGTGGTGCGTGGTGGATTTTTGCATAAGTGGACTGGATATTGTAACTGTGATTCTTGCTTGGTAACTGTTTTATTGTATGTAATTTTACTATGTTAAATTTAAAACCTTCCTTTTTGATTGGACAGAAAAGGGCAAGTGCTATGGACTATCATTGTGTATGCTGTGAATATGTGTTGCTCTGATTGGTTGATAAATAAAGCTGTTTGGCCAATAGTGAGGCAGAATAAGGTTAGGTGGGACATTCTAACTAGAGAGGGAAAAAAGATAAAGAGCAGAGCAGAGGAGATGCTGCTAGCCACCGCCAGGAGGAGCAAGCTGTAAAGATACTGGTGAGCCACAAGGCATGAAGCAAAGTATAGATTTATAGAAATGGGTTAATTTAAGATGTAAAAGCTAGCTAGCAAGAAGCCTGCTATGGCCATAGTTTAAAAATAATATAAGCCTGTATGTGTTTATTTGGGTCTGAGAGGCTGCGGACTGGGTAGGACACAGGAAAACTTTCAACTTCAAGACAGTTATTCTGCACCTAGATATCCTACTATTCCAAAGTGTTTGGTTTTCTTTACTAAGCAAGTCCATTAAGCAGGTCTTTCTACATTTTTGCCTGTGAGAAAATCCTGGGTGATACAAAGAACAAAATCAAGGGGCAGAGCATGTGACTTTGGATTGGTAGGCAGCCTGGGAACAATGGAAATTAGGAAGCTGCGATGGTGATGCTTCATCATCAACTTGACAGGATCAGGAATCTCCCAGGAGATGCACCTGGGAGCCAAGCTAAACACTGTGGGTAATGTACCCCTCTAACAGAAAGAATGCAAAGTCATCTATATCCCACAAGCAGAACTTATTGATGGGCATTTTAACTCAGTTCTAGCTACTGTTTTTCCATTCTGTGATTTTCTTTTCCTCCCTCCCCGGTTTCCTACAGTTTCCTCAAATTTCTACCAATTTCTTAGGCAAAGTAGTTCTTCATGTTCTATTCAAAGGGGCTCTGTAAGTATGCTTGAGATTTCTATCCTTTATGACCCAAGAGTTGGGCTGGAGAGATGGCTTGATTAAGAACACTTGTTCTTGCAGAGGACCCTGATTTGATTCCTAGCACCAACACACTGGTTTACACCTTCAGTTTACACTTCAGTTCCAGGGGAAGCCCTCTTCTGACTTACATGAGCACCAGGCATGCACATGGTGCACAGACACATATGCCATGCAAACATTCATATATATACACCAGAAAACACCTTGAGAAGCCTCTCGCAGGCCCTCGTGACAAATTCAGTTCAGTCCTTTCCTGCCATTGTAGAAGAAACCCCTTCTCAGAGCAATTAAATAACCTAATGCCTGTTGGTATAAACCATACTGCTTGGGGTGATAGAACAGCTACAGCAGAGAACAGGAAATTCAGGAGAAACCATAAAGTGAATTTTTTTTTTTGGCAAAATTCTATAAATGAACAAAGACCAAAATTAAAAATACAAATAAATGACATTCTCTTGGAAGGTCTTGTAGATATAGGTATGGATGTCACAATAATTGCACCAGAATTTTGGCATCCAAATTGGCCTCTTTGGGAAGTAAATGTTCAGTTGTTAAGGATTAGAACATTATCTCAAGTGAAATAGAGTACAAGGTGGCTTGAATGTACAGGTCCAGAAGGACAGAGAGGAAAATTAAAGCCACATGTGGCTAATATAGATATGAACTTATAGGGCCATGATCTATTACAACAGTGGAATACCCAGATTAACATTCCTCCAATCTCAGAAGCAAACCATGAACTAACACATGTTGCTGAGAGAAATATTATGAGGTAATAGAAAGAACAGTCACTGGCCATCCAGATTGTACAAGAACAGGGCACAACAGCTGCTGATCTTTCAAAGATACCAACAGCTCTACCTTTAAAATGGTTAACAGACAAGCCTGTATGGGTTCAGCAATGGCCTTTAACAACAGAGAAACTGCAGAATTTAGAAGACCTAGTACAAGAGCAGTTAAATGCTCAGCATATTGAAGAATCAACCAGCCCTTGGAATTCTCCTGTATTTGTTATTAAAAAGAAATCTGGTAAATGGAGAATGGTAACAGACCTAAGAGCAATTAACAAAGTAATTCAGCCAACGGGCTCTCTACAATCTGGAATTCCTTTGCCTACTCTGTTACCTAAAGGATGGCCTCTCATAGTTATCATTTTAAAAGACTGTTTGTTTCTTCTCAATACCCTTACAAGAAAAAGACGGAGAAAGATTTGCCTTCATGGTGCCTCCTTATAATAATTCTCGGCTGGTTAAGAGATATCAATGGAGGGTTCTCCCACAGGGAATGTTAAATAGCCCAACCCTGTGGTGATATTTTGTATGACAGCCATTGGAAGTAGTACATAAACAATTTTCTAATTCTATAATTTATCATTACATGGATGATATTTTACTAGCTGATTCAAATGCAGATACTTTAGAGAGAATGTTTGAAGAAGTAATGAAAATTTTGCCTTGTTGGGGATTACAAATTGCTCCTAAAAAGATACAAAGAGGAGATTCTATTAATTATTTAGGATATAAAGTAGGTCTACAAAAAAATTAGACCCCAAAAGGTACCAATTAGGAGAGATCGATTATGGATTCTTAATGATTTTCTGAGATTATTCAGAGACATTTCCTATCAACAGACTGCTGTTGGGGTAAAAATTGATGTAATTTGTTCAAAACCTTAGAAGGACAATTGAACTTGTAGTCATATTAGGTATGTTTTCGAGGTCAAGCAGAGATATATTTTAGATAGACAGGTCATCTTCAAACCCTTCAGAGATCTATAGAATATGGCATTTAAGATGTTTTAATAACAGTTTTTTCTTCCTTCCTTCCTTTCTTTCTTCCTTTCCTTCCTTCTTTTCTTTCTTTCTTTCTCTCTCTCTCTCTCTCTCTCTCTCTCTCTCTCTCTCTCTCTCCCTCCCTTTCTTTCTTTCTTTCTTTCTTTCTTTCTTTCTTTCTTTCTTTCTTTCTTTCTTTCTTTTTTATGACTATGAGACATGTCTGCTCCTGGCAGCACCAATCTACTTCAGAGAAGATGGACGCTAAAGAATCTCCAAATGGAGTTTATTTCACTGTGGCAAGTTAGCCACTGGGCAAGAAAGTGCCATTGCACTGAATGCTGTCAGTATGCCATCCAAAATGGATAAGCCAGACACAAAACAAAGGACTGCTGATCCTTGCCAAGACAAGGTAGGAAGGCTCTTTTGAGAATCCTGCTTCACAAATGAGTCTGTCAGATATACTATGCCTGTAGGCTGAAGATGATGCCCCAATGTTGCAGAGAAACCTCAGGTGACTATCTAGGCAGCTGGCTGTTTCTGTCATAACTCATATTTTTTTGGAAGTTGCTTGTTTGCACTTCCTGTTTTACTAGGTAATATTATTTCCTTCTCAGGTCTCTGAAGGAGTTGAAAATTAGATAGTTATAGTTTTCTTTGTTAAGAAATTCAAAATAGAAACTCACTAAAGAGGTGTAAAGTATATAAATTTGAAAGACATAAGGTAGTTTTCTGTTGATAATACAAGATAGGATAGAAAGTAAATTAGGTACATTTTGGACTCACCAAAATAGGATAGATAATGGAATATTTTCACTGAATTTGTCAAATGCAAATGGACTAGGCTTGTATATATTGTATAGTTATTGTACTTATTATATATAGTTTTTCTCATATTAGTTATAACTTTTTTATTTAGACAAAAAAGGGGAAATGTAGTAATATTTTTATCTGTGTCTCCCAATAAAGTTTATCTGAGGATCAGGGGAAAAAGCCAGCCAATATAGTAAACATAGAGGTCAGGCAGTGTTAGCACATGCCTTTCATCCTATCACTTGGGAGGCCAGAGATACATCTGGATCTCTATGAGTTCAAGGCCACACTGGGAACAGAGCCAGGCATGGTGGCACATGCCTTAAATTCCAACACTAGTTAACCATGGAGGTCTGGAAGTTTGTACAGACAGACAGGAAGTGACAGAGCTTGGCAGGAAGAGGAAGTGATGTAGCTGAGTGGAGAGGAAATGAGATGGCAGAAAAAAAAGGCATATAGGTGTGGGTATACAGGAAGTAGGTCTCTTTGGCTGAGGATCTCCAAGTGGTGAGAATGCAGCTGGCTTCTTTCTGCTTTTCTGATATCTCAGGTTTTCACCCCAATATTTGGCTCCAGGTTTTTATTAACAAGCACCATTGAGCATTTTGTCTACAGAAGTACAATAATGGCTGTCTTTCAGTGGCTTCAGATAGGAGAAGGTCTAACAGAACATGCAAGAACCCAGCTTCCTAAGACCTGTGAAGGTATTCCCAAAAGGAGCAAAGAATCTAGGAGCAAAGACGTTGGGGTATAGCAGTCAGTGGGACCACTGCAGCCTTTAGGTGGAGAGTAAGCGGAATTTCTTTTAGTTCTTATTTTTAGGTTCATTTCTTTCTTTATATTTTTAGAATTATATATATGAGCAGCAGCAGGTGTTTGTAGGTGCATGAGGAGGCCAGAGGAGGGCATCAGATTACCTAGAGCTAGAGTTCCTGGGGAGGTATGAGCTGCCACTCCATATAGATGCTGGGAATTGAACACAGGTCCTCTGGAAGGGCAGTGTGCACTCCTAACTGCTGAGCCATCTCTTCAGCTCCTCCCTGTATTTATTCTGTAGAGTCAGATTTGATTTCTGAGGTTCCTGAAGGTCTGAATGAAAATAAATCTTACCCCATTTCTTTCTCCTTTAAGCTAAAGGAGCAAACAGTTAATTACAGTTACATCCAACCTTTCCCTTTCCTTGAAGAGTCCAGATAGGCTTTCCCCTTAATGAGCTGTCATGTGGAAGGGAATAGCATTTATTATTTACTATGAATATTAAATTTATCTTCTTTATTTTTAAAATGGGTGGGTTTTGTTGTGTTTTTAATCCATATATCTACATGTCATCCATATAGCTATCTTTTATTGTTTGTAATAGTTGAAGTCCTCGATGTGCTTTTCTTCAGGTCAGATATTCATAAAAAGCAAGACAAGATAAACCTTCTGGCATGTTTTAGAGTAATTAGAAGTAGCTAGTTGCTCATATATTTTTTCTGCTTCTTTCTTTTATCTTCTACCCAATTTAAATATGATATATATAAATGTTCACTTAGTGGTGCTTAAGTTACATAGCTTTCCTTCAGGGCTCAGTAATATTTTTTAAAGGATATACTTTAAACTATTTATTTTATGTGTGTGCATGTTTTGCCTGCATGTATGTATGTGTACTCCATGAGTGTGTGGTACTTGCAGAGGTCGGAAGGTGGCATTAGATCCCTGGGAAGCAGAGTTGGTTGGGAATTACCACCTGAGTGCTAGGAATTGAATGTGAGGCTTCTGCAAGTGCAACACATGCTTTTGTTTGTTTGTTTTTTTAAACCACTAAGCCATCTATTCAGCTCCCATTAAAGTACATTTATAAAGAGTTTTGACCATCAAGATTTTATAACTGCAGCAATGGTTTATAATATGCATACAGTGGGTCGTTACGAGGGACTCTACATTGGATCTAAGGAGATCAAGATTTGTACACCTACTTGCTAATTTCAGTTCTGATTATATATCCACTGCAGTTTATTAGATGATGCTACAGAATTTATTCATCTTATGGCTTCTTCTCCTTGCTTAGGAATTAACTGCTAGCCAAAGTGTTCAGAAGGAAAAAAACATTCAAATAATTCATCCATTTAAAAGCATCATTGTTTTCATAAGTATGGAAAGTAACATACAGTCATGTTCATTTTATGTTCTGGTAGCTCATTTCTAAGTTGCAAATGCTTTGAAAGGCCTTCTTTGCTGTCTCACACAATAAGAATATGGATACTTAGTACAAGTTTACTAAAGAATGCTGAATTCAAGCTGGGCGGTGGTGGCACACGCCTTTAATCCCAGCACTTGGGAGGCAGAGGCAGGCAGATCTCTGTGAGTTCGAGGCCAGCCTGGACTACCAAGTGAGTTCCAGGAAAGGCGCAAAGCTACACAGAGAAACCCTGTCTCGAAAAACCAAAAAAAAAAAAAAAAAAAAATGCTGAATTTGAAAACTTGCCCATATACATCAAAAAGGCTCCCTTGGGAGCTTCCTTTGGCTATTTAATATCTGAATGTAACAATCCAGGCAATGATGGCACTCCTAATAATTAAGTCTTATCCATGCTAAGCAGTCTTGACAGTTTTGTACTGGAACCAATTTATTCCAATGCCATCTTGAATTTTCCATTTTTATCCCTCACATTTTCCTGCCTGCCCTGCCCACCCCCACACTTGAACATTTTTCTTATTGTTACTTTAGAGTTGCCTCATCGTATTTCCAGAACATAAAGATCCAATCGATATCAAAGAAAAGAAAATGGCTTTTTAACATGTAAAATTTAAGTGGGAAACAGTATATATAGGTCAGTTTGTTTTCTTAGATAAAGTATTCCCACCGTTCTTAGCTATGTATAACTAAGTAATCTATGTTGGTATAATTTTAGATTGAGCTGCTAAAACTAAAACGTTTGAGAAGACAGATATTACTGAAGAGCACAAAGACACCACTTTACAGCACTGTTCTCTCATGGAACACTCAGTGAGAAGTAAAACATCCAGAATGTGCCCAGTCGCTGGGAGCTTGTTGTCATGTTTCTGCACGTGCTTATCTCTAAAAGCATTTCAAGACTTGGTCCCTTACACATTTTACCTTGTGAGAAATCAATCAAGTCAGTATCATCTGCTAAGGACTTTTTTTTTTAAATCACATTCCCTAAATCCTCTGCAGGACATCTGGCTTTGTTTTTGCTTCCCCCTTTGAGAGAGAAAGAGACAGAGAGAGAGACAGAAAGAGATAGAGAGACACAGAGCATGCGCCCATGGCATGAGACCCTAAAATCACCTTTGGTCTTCAAAACTATAGTTGTCTGTAGCAGAAGGCTACCAGGTTCTCTAGTCTTTCTAGTTTGAATAGAGTTCTTAACTAAAACAAGTTGAGTTTGTAATTTACAAAACAAAACAAAGAAGCCAACCCAACCAACCAACCAACCAACCAACCAACCAAAAAGCCCCTGATCAAGTATTCTAGGGATGTGCACTTCCCTTTGTTACACGGTATGCAATTAGATGTATTTGAAATAAAAGGTGAGTTAAATAAGAAGTTTCAGGGACAGCAAAATACTACTTTAAATTCAGGCAGTGTCAAATGTTTTTCAACTGACTACCAAAGAGTGTTTCACAGGTGACTTCTCAGGGCTGATGTTAGCTAATTATTAGCTACCATACCCTGCCACCCATGCTAAGTGACTATCTCCTGGCAGAAAGACACAGCCAAGAGTTTCTTTATTTCATTTGTCCTTGGAGGTTTTTTGTTTTTGTTTTTGTTTTTTTGTTGTTTTTTTTTTATCAGCATCAAGAATGTGGACTGAGACAAAGTTAGAATAATTCTGCAGCTAAGCAAAAGTGGCACGTTTAACAGCCCCCATTAATTGGGGCTGTTACATGATTAATTTGAGGGAAACAGAAGACAGTGATTTCTTTACAACTCACAGTTGGGTGCAACATACTAAAAGTAATCCTGTAAATTACATTTTAAATCTCCAACATATTCTGAGCAGATAAAATAGTGGCATGATTGACCAAACTCCTTTTAAAAGTACACATATTACGATGCATCATAGTTATAAACAGATGGTATTTGGCCTCCTTCCTATTCTCAACATTTGGAATTTCTAAACTATGTGAATTAAACAATAATATTTTATAAACATACAAGGGATTTTGCTCACTGCTTTGTTAACATAGAAATTATACAATGCTGACATTTATTTAAATTTTAAAAAGTAAACAACAGTGTGCATTGAAATAAAGCAAACTAAAATCAACAGAGAAACATGCTCTGTGTGCTCACCACCTACAGTGGCACTGGCCTGGTGAAGGGAAGGCATAATGGGTTGAAGAACAAATTGTAGCTTAGCAGGCTTAATCCTTAGTACTCCAAAGGCTCATTTAACAACTCTCTGTAAACAACAGATATTTATTCCATAATTGGCTATTTGACCATCAGTGTTCATTTACTATGTAACCTGCTATTATGGAGTTAAAAGAAGTTCCCCTTCATTGGCTTGACAGCTTTCATAGTAGTGAAAGTGTCTATCAGTTTTAAACACACACACACACACACACACACACACACACACTCACTCACTCACTCACTCACTCACTCATGGGAATTGGTTTGAAGATTGTGCTCAGAAGAAGAAACCCTGTCATGATATATATATATATATATATATATATATATATATATATATATATATATATATATATATACACACACACATACAGATAGTTTCCTTTGGTGACATTATTGCCAGAGAGAAAAAGAAATGTATCAGATCTTAATGTCATTTCCTGAGATGGTTTTCTAAATAATAGCTTTAACCCTTTAGCCAGTTTGGAAGGGAGACACCTTTGCTGTTCTGATGTACAAAATAGAAGGAGCTTAGTTTCCAAACACTTTTCGAAGATCTCTGAAGTTTGATGTGATGAATAAGTAATGAACCAGCTATTTCAATCAGTTTGTGATTCTGAAAGCCCCATCATCATTGTTTATAGTCTCCTCTAAGTATGCTCACCACACATTCTTGGGCAGCTTTCCTGGGGTGGGCTCTTGTAGGCCACCCTCTTCCAGCCTCTTTTGTGGCAGGCACGGCATAGAGATCTTTCTCACATTTTACCCAACCTACTCAGATGGCGAATCCACAATTTGAGAAATCTTTCAAAGTCTGGGGGAAAATCTTGAGTGACGTCAGAGATGGTCAGGGGCCCTCTGGGTTAACTGGGTAATATTTGGTATCTAGTTGTATATTACTTTTGCATACAACCTTATTTTGGGTGAAAAAGAGGGAGTGAGTTATACTATATACCAAGTATAGACCATATACGATGTTATTTATGCTACATGGGGTGGAAAAGAAATGGCCACTATTGGTACCAGGGAATGTAAACCCTTTTTTCCTTCACTTGTGCCTTTATGCCTACACACTCAAACAGCACTTGTGTGGAAAAGCTTTTTAAGTAATCAGTTTCAAAATACTAAGCAATTTCCCCATTTCTCCCAAACTTAAGAGCAAGTGAAGGACTTGGGCTGCTTTTAAAGACTTTCTGACCAAATAAATTACTTTAAATTCTCCGTGCCCGTCCCCCTAAACAATCCACGGTGGACAGGTAGGAAAATACAGTTTATTAATCCCCAATATACAGGCATTATGTGAATGGGGGGAAAAACCCCAAACAAACAAACAAACAAACACACACAAAACAAACCATAAACACTCGTTCTAGGCATATGATTTAAAACAGAGTCTGACAATGCCAGGGTGGAGAGGAGTGTTTTAAACGTATAGCCTGGAATCTTTGCTGCAGAGTCCTCGTGCCCATCGCCCATCTCCACTGGGGTCTTCATAGGTTAAACTTAAAACAAGTGTGCGCTTAGAAAGCAGCAGTTCTTGTCTGCCCAGTGCATCTTCAGATTTATGCACGCTCCGAGGGCTGAGCGTAGCCACCTCGGAACCCAGTCCCCAGAGCAGTGCCATGGAGCAAGCAGGGACGCTGAAGCTGGAGTCAGCGGAACGCCCGGCACTCGGCGCTCGGGCTCGCGTCTCCACCAAGACACCGCCGGCTCCAGCGGCTGCTGCGCCCGGCTGTGCACTTGCGAGGGCTGCAGGACGCAAAAACTCTCTGGTGCCCTGCTTTCCCAGCGCCAAGGTGCTGCTCGCCCTTTTGCGCCTAGCCGAGCGGGTTGTTGGGTCGAAGCCATTTCGTCCCCGGTGGTGCCCTGCTACCAACGACCCCAGGCCAGCACTGTAGAGCTGGGGCCGTGGCAGGGCTCAGTCGTCAGCACTTGCCGGGCCGGGGTATCCCGCAGCTCGGCCTGGAAAGTCCCAGATTGCAGCCTGGGTTAGACCCCCACCGAGGGTAGAGACTTGGAACTGGGCGGGAGGGAGGGCAGAGGTGGCAAGTCCGGACAAGGAATCCTTAATTACAGACCAAAGACACACAAAACTGTATGCTACATTTTCCAAGTGTCAGCTGATGGTCGCGACAAAAGGAAACACAGAACACCAAGGGGGGCCTCCCCCATTTATAATGTGTGCAATGTAAAATGCATGAGGTAGAGACTATGGGTAGGTGGTGCCTGGGGCCAAATCGCAGCTGCACACTCGATGGTGTAGGAGGACAGTTTGCTGATGCACCCAGAGGTCTGGGGAACCTCTTACAGAAAAGACTATAAATACTCTGCTCCAGCACATTTTGCTGCTTTAAAACTTCATTATTCATACGTTTTTAAGTTTTAAAATTTGGTGCTTTTAAGTGTAGCAATTTATCTTCAGTAATACCATTACAAAACACACACACACATACACACACACACACACACACACACACAGTTTTGTAGTTTTGTATATTTCATTTTATTGGCCTGGTATCACTACACTAGAAATTCAGGGAACGGAGTTGCAAGCACCAGAGCACAAATTCTCCATAGCTCTTTGGATCAAGTGGGAAAAGGACACTTTTGTTCCTTTTTGTTTTAATTCATCACATCCCCGAACAATCTCCATCCAAACCTGCCCCTGGGATTTAAGATAGGGGTCACTCCACCATGTCTTAAGTTCTGCAGAGAAGGTACATTTTGTAGACTTGTAGGCTCCCGGACTCTCCATGATTACAAACCTCCTAGTCCTGCACCCTGATAGCCAATACTATTAGGGCAAATGACCTCTGAGCGCCCTCCTGCACCACCATCCTGGGTGCCCTTCTGGATTTTCTAGCACTGCTGTGTCAGTTTGGAAGCAGAGGGGGTGGTCTGCCTGCACAACAATGAGCCACACTGAAGGCCACACAACTCCTTAGTCATTTTACTAACCTCTCCCCTCACAGGAGCAGTTCTCCTACTTTTCTATTGTATTTTTTCCCAACAATACCATTTTTCCCCATAGCACTTTAGGAAAAAAAAATTTCCAAGTGCTTTTTCATGTGGTTCCAGTTAAGCGATCTGCCCACACCCCAAATCATACCATTAGCATTCAAGATTAATAGCTGCATATCAGTAATTCTTAAATACCTTCTGATGCATAATTTCAATTTAAATGATCCTGACATTATTGGGCAGGCAAATGCCTGAACCAAGATGTACGTGGACTAGTTGCAGCCAGATGACAGTTCTGTAGTTGGAATAAAACATAACCGGTTAAGTTTCTTCAACAGTGAAAGACAGGGAAGCAGTTTTTTTTTTTTTTTTTTTTTTTCCTGCTCCGGAGTAGACCAGGAGGTTAACAAATCACAAAGAAAGTGAATCACACAGGGTTTTGTCCATTCTCCACTTTCTGACACATCTTGAGACAAATGTTACAGAACCTCGTCAGCATCCATTGCTGTGAGTTAACCACACCCTCTGCATGTTCAGGAAAATAAGCAAGGAAAGAGCGAATTGTGAGAGTGTCTTTTCTTACAGCCTTTGAGTGCAGCATCCCTTTGCCCTTGATTTAGGCCAGTTGTTAATTCTTACCACATACTGAAGAGCAGGGCAGGATTCAGTTTATATTAACAAGTGATGCTCATGGATAGGTTTCTAGATGCTAGAGTAAAAACTGCTTCATTTTTTAATGGGTGGAGAAAGGAGAAGGGCAATACAACTGGTTCTTAAGTCACTCAGAATCCTTGGCTTCACACATCAATAGGGGATTTCTGTTTCTTTTTTGAATGTACTTCTTATTTCTCTTTAAGTTCTTGTATGGACTAAATACTTTCTTAAAAAAACGCTCAACTTTCTCCATAGCTTCAAACTCTGTTTCTCTTTCCCAGTTTTGTGTTTATAACTGCTCCTCTTTATCCCCTCCTCCCATTAAGAATTTCACAATAAGTCCCTGCACCAAATAAATTAAAATCTGCAACTTCAGACACTCAAGGAAGAGGACATTAATCCACTTAGTAGAATACCCAGGACTCCCCCTCTCAGTTTCGGCTCTTCTTAATGTAACGTTAGTAATTGCAGCTGGCTCCTTACACTTCCTCCCTCCCTTTCTTCTGAATCATATTGGCCTTGTTTAACCTTCATTTCCTCTTCTGCCCCCCACATTCGTCCACATACTTTTCTTTGACTGTGATTCTTTCTCTCTGCTGCCTGGACTGAAGGAGAAAAAATGGAGCGAGGAGCTTAGTACTTTCTGGTAAAACCCTGTTCTACTTCTCCACTCCACTATTAATGTTTTGTGTGTTTTAAACATCCTCGGGCTGTATAGTTACTACTCTGTATTTCCCTGATTGATCACTAAGTTCTTCAGGCTTTTCAGAACTGCTCCATAATCCTGAAGCAACAGCTTTTTCTTGGCGTTCTCTTTGGAATGCCTTTCCTGGCAAGGACAGGCATTTTGGTTTGACTGCGATTCTTAAGTTACAATTCAAAGCTAATTTGTTCAGTTAGGTTTCTGTTAGCATCGGCTCTGCCTCTCACTGTTCAGTCTTCCATAGAACTGCCTGGTAAGGGGTGGGCTGTAAGAACAAGATGTAATAGACTTACATTGTACTTGATTATCAGTTTTCAAAACCAGCTGCATGCTTTGATATCTGTGTAAGGAAATATCAGAAGATAATATGCCATTGGTATTTATTACTCTATAATTAAGGATGTGTCAGTGTTTCCCTTTTAAAAAAAAACGCTCTATTTTCAGAAATTCATATCTCAGGCATAAATTTCCCTATGAATTGGAGTCTAATACCATATCAGAAGAAGCTTCTTTTAAAGTTACTCCTCTGTTCTTTTTCTTCCCGAGGAAATAGGTCCCAGGATGCTGTTTCTGGGTTATCTACTGGGATGAGAGGAAGCAGGTCTAGCACAGCACAACTCAAGTGCCACAGTATCGGTGTGCCCTGCCAGCCCTGGCCCTCTGCGAGAATGTGGTGGGGCTGCCTTTCCCAGCTTGGGATGAGCAACTTCACCCTTGTAGATTTAAAAGATAACAGAGGAGTGTCAGTTCAAAAATATTACAGGTGCCATTTGGAGGTTCTATCACCAGAAATCTAAGCTTTTGCATTGCTTTCCTTTTGTCCACTTAGAATGCATACATAGCCAGAAGAAGCAGTGATATGTCTTTAGGGAAGATACTAGAAACTTAGTGCTTTATACTTCTTCTGATAGCCAGAGACAGGAGAACACAGCAAGCCAATAGATGGAGATATGCACTTTCTACTTTCCCTTCTTTGTAGGACTTGACCAATGGAATCAACTACAAATTCAAGAAAGAGCTTGGGAACATCTGAGGCCCAGATATGACTCTGCCTCCACAGGACCTAAAGCAGGATAGTGTGTTTAGGTCTGCAGTTTCTCACATGCAAATTAAACTGAGAGGCTATAGGGACAAATGCTTGACAAGAGAACCAATAAAATACCCACATAACGAATCCAGTAAATGTAAGAACACAGAGAACAGTAGAGATTGTGACGGACACCTTGCACATTCAATGTCCCCTTAAAGGCCAGATAAAAACAATCATAAAAATACATAAAGTGCTGGCCATACTTCATGGTCTCTCATGTGCCTCTTAGCATCATCTGTCTGGCCACAAAGCTGTTGCCTTTTGTCTGGAGGGGAGATAAATCAAATTATGGGCCTAACTGAGTAATGAAACTTGAACTTGGTGCTTCTTCAAAGACCAAATTCTTTCTCTTTCTGTAGCTCCAACACACTCTAGTTCCTAAGTAGGCTGGTATGGTTTAATTTCCTCAGTTGTGAACTGATACTGGGAACATTAAAACTTCAAATACAAATGACTTCATATTAAAAAAAAAAACCATCATAGAAGTATGTTTTCCCTGTAGGAGAGTCATGAACATTCTACAGAATGTCTTTAAACACAGTAACTGATAGGGAGTCACAAAAGCACTACAGATTATCTCTTAAAGCCATCAAGCTCTGGCTTCTGGGATTGAAAGTTAAGGGGAAGAGCTGCTAAGATCTCTGCATGTTCAAAACAAAGAATCTGATTTTGTCCATAATCTGATTTGTGTCTAGGTTAAAGTGAAGTCTTTGGCTCCTGTTAAGTAGAGGGACATCTTCTCATGCATGATTAGAAGTGTGAGCAGCTTTGGCCACTTTCTGTGGGAAAATAATGATTCTCTGATGCAGTTGTTTCTTTGGAAGTCAAGAAATGTTAAAGCTAATGGGCAGCAGCCCTTACCACACGCTTCCCAAAGTGTCTATAGCTCCAGTCAAAAGGCACACCCAATAATAACATCAATAAAAACATTTAAAACACATAGAGGCAGAGAGCAAGAGTAATAGTAAGGCTTTCTGAGCCAATGGCCTACCCATGCAGAGGAGGAGGCTGTTATCACAGTCAATGAGTCTCTACTGCAGGCTTGTCCCCTCTCCACCAGAACTCTGAGAGGACAGTTATAAAGTTGGTGTGCATTCTCGTCATCTTGTGCAATATTTTAACCACATGTTTACCTTCTTCGAGCAGCAGGTAGAACTGCTTGTTTTAAAACTTTCTCAGTCGCATTTTAATAAATGCTTTAAGGAAAGATGGCCTATATCTCAATTCATTTAAGATGCAGCATATCTATAGCGATGTTTATAATATACTCTCTTCATTGTTAAGTATAACATCTGATGACGAATACTCCAGCTTTCTCCTGGAGTGAGAGGCAGCTAAGGCAAGGCTTGTTAAGACCCTATAGAAAAGTAAGAAGCACAGAACATGTCAGCATTAAAGGACATCAGGGAAACATTTGAAGACTGATTCCATCACCCATGAAATGTATCTTGAGGCTTATATGAAATCTTTTTTGTGGCTCATGATATTTCTGGGTAGCAGATGCTTTTTCAAAAACAGATTTTACTTTTAAAAATATCAAATATAATTAACACTTTCAACATAAAATGAAGTCTTGGCTTCCAGATGCATTTCAAGGTGTTGAAATTAATCCATGTGGCCTTCTATGGCTAAGAGTTTCCATTTTATTATGTGTTCTACTATCTCTTCTGTGTGGTATGCCTGAAGACTTGGGAATAAGAGCAGGACATTCAAACTTAACTGTATTTGAAAGATGCCTGCCAAACAGTAATGTTTTGATAGTTTTTCATCTATCCTGATCAATATGGCATAATGATGAGGTTAAGAACTATATATCCTATTACCTCTTAAGAGAAACAGAGAGTAGGTAGAGAGAGGGCAAGCACCCTAGACACTGCATCAGTTTTGATAATGGCTAGAGTTTTAAAGCTATTTAAATTAAAAGGAGAAAAATTAAAATTACCTATAAAAAACCAAAAGTTTCAAAAAAAAAAAAAAACAAAAAAACAAAACAAAACCCAACATACTAAAAAAAATAGGGCCTACTGGGATTATTTAGCCTCTCTTCTAAAAAAATAACGAGTCAACTATATTCCCAGTTATCCACTGACTTAAAGTGCTGACTAACTTCTTAGCACTGTACTCACCATGCCGTGGTTATTGGGAAGTACACGCACACACACAGATACAGATGTGCCTTTAAAAATGTTCAGAATTATGTATCAACAAAACTTTTCATAACTTAGGTGCACCAATACTGGATGTGAATGTATAGTTTTTCCTAAATGGCAACTATGATGTAAATTTTTACCCTGTAGAGAATGACGAGCACAGCTAAAAGCTAAAGTTGATCTGACTTCGAGTCCAGGAAAAACCCCATGCACAGGTTATGTGCAGAATCATTATCACAGTTGCCCCCAACCAGGGAGATGGGGCTACCGATGTAGTTTGGTTGGTAGAGTTTGCCTAGAATTGCCAAAGCTCTGGGTTACAATTGCCTGGCATCACATAAGCCACAGTGGTGCACACCTTGGAGGCTGAGGCAGGAGGACAGGGGCTCAAGGTCATGCTGTGCTATATAGTGAGTTTGAGATGAACTGGGGAAACAGGAGATCTTATTTGAAAAAAAAAAGCAGAAAAATATTTAAATATTTGGGACATACCCTCTGAAGAGATTTCATTTCTTCCTATTAACCAGTAAAAAGGCACCACAGAAAACCAGAGAAACCAAGCATTCCTTCTTGGCCACCTGTGAAAAGCATCTTTCTGACTGGATCATTTCATTAGAGGGTATACAGTAAAATCTTGCCCAAGAGATGCATCCATGAGCTTCTGTTTTACAACGATACCCACTTTGCTCTCAAATGGGGCATCCCTACTAGGTTCCGTATTCCAAAGTCTTAGACTCTAAATCGGGACTTTGGAGAGCTTCTGGGCCCTTTATTTTATGATGGCTTCCTTGAAGGCAAGGACAAGAAGCTGGTGGCATAGTGGCCACGTATGCTTTGGTTTTCATAGTAGGTGGGAACGAGTCCACTCCCAGATAGCTTGTTATTTCTGCTGCTCCCATTTCCGTTTTTGCAATCCCCAGCTCTCAGGGGCTTCCTTCCTGGTTCACTGATCTACATGACTGCCTTTACCCTGAGGACCATGGCTCCCTAACCCTGATGGATATTCTGATTTCTATTTTGGTACCTATCACATGGACTCTGTAGGACTTCAGTGCAACCATCTGCTCCATCTTGGATGCTTGTTAGACCACCCAGCTCTTCTAGAGAACAGGGAACCAGGGTTGGTTGTCTATTCACCTCTCTGGTTTTTCCTCCCTCTGCAGTACATAGAAGTTTTTCATTTCAATAGCCAAGGAAGTTACAATTTACCTGTTAGTAAACAGAAGATGCTTTATCAACAGACTTTACCTTAATGACTACAAATGTTTACCTCCTGCTTTCCAGAATGCAAAGAAAGTCTTGGAAATGTCATAATATGTAACAAACATTTGCAACACAGATCCTTGTTCATCCTTACAAGAGACAATTGTATTCTGTCTTCTCTGACACAGGAAACATTCAGTAAGAAACGCAGATAGGTGCACACACTTAAACACAAATGAATATGCTAATTAAAATTACAGCGGGCAGTTTATTAAAAATTTATTTTACAATCCAGCCATTTAAAATATCTTTACACCAACAAACAGAGCAGCATGATTACAAGAATTACAAGTGACTAATCTCAGAAAGAGTATATGTGTAGTTGGATGCAAATATTTTGAAGAATATTTGTACCAAATTATGGTTTTGTTAGAAGCATTTTGATTTCTCTATTTTTTCCCATAGAAAAAAAATTTAAAACAAGTATCTTGTGTTCATTTTATGGATGAGAGGACTTCACTCACTGTATCTGCCATGTTTGTCCGAATTACAGCTGTTTATCTTGCAAGTTTCTTTAAGATTAATTAAATGCAAATGAAACTCTGTGAATCAGGGGAATACCTGCCAGACCCCTTATTAATACCTTCACTTAAAAACTCCTGTGCCAGAGAGTCATTAATTTGCTGAAAGAAAAGTGCTAAAGCAGCCCTTTGCCTACAGCGGCTTTGAGATGGCTGCCCAATTAGTTCAGGAGCATTCTGATCCTCTTTCTAGGCCCCGTGGCCCTTTGAGGACACAAGAAGGCTCGGATGATAACCTGGCAACCCAGGTAGAAACTCAGCCAAGTGTGAGTGTTTGAAGCTGCAGTTTGGCTGCCATCGTGTCGGCAGAAAGAAAGAATTCAGGCACCATGTCATCCAGTACAAAGGATAAAAACGGATTCAACCGGAAATTCAATGTGGCACCACATATGGGATACATGAGTGCGGTTATACAACAGGCCACATATTTTTTTTGAACAGTCTCCTACATGTGATGCCGAGGACATGTGTAACCATCATAACGTCTCTAGGAATCTGTATTTAATTTGAGTTGGGGTGGTGGCAGGGATTGGAGATCTGAAGCCGCCACAGGTTTGTGGCAGATGGCTCTGTGTCAGCTATGACAAGCAGCCAGGCTCGGCTTCCTCTGCAGATTTTCTTTTCTCTCTGATCAGGTAAATATGGGCACACTCTGGAAAGTTCTTCAGATTCTGCCTTAGGCTGCAAGTTTGTGACTTAGCCCCATCTGTCACAAATCTTCCCTTGGTTCTGTTGTGAGCAGAGACCTGAATTTACCATGTAGGGCTGCCCAAGAAAATGGAGCCACTTCACCCTGCAACAAGGGGGGGGGGGAGAGATTAGAGAACAGCGAGAAACAGAGACGCCTGAAAACTCATACGCAAACTTGCCTCATCTTTCCAGCGACAAGCTCAAAGCCACTGAGCTCCGTCACCCCAGGAAAGCCTGCCTTCTGTCTGCATCTCAACTGTGAGAGGAAGCGGTTTGCACATGGGCACTGCTGCACACGTTCCTGGGTGTATGTATGCCATGGATGACTGCTCTTAGAAGTTCACCACCTGCCTTTGAACTTTTATACACAGGAGGTACACAATACTCTCAAAACACAGCTTTGCCAATGTGAATTTTACCCTTAAGGAGCAAGGACACAAGATAAATGCCCTTACTAGTACATGGAATTTATAAGGTGCTTTACATTTCCAAATGGGTTTTATTCATTATTTCATTATAGCACTTCCTCGGGGAAAAATGCTATTATGGCTGGAGAAAATTAAAAAAAAAAAGAAAAAGGAAAAAACCTCTAGATCTACAGATGGGTAACCCAGAGGCCAAGAAATTACCTATGGAGAATAACAAAATCTCAAGTAAGCTGAACTGGCCAAAGCTGAGCCAGACCACATAAAATCATAGTAAGGGAAGAAAAGTGGAGGAGAGGAGGAAGATATATGGGAGACAGAAGAAGGAGAGAAAGACCTTAAGACTGAGAATTCTCATTACATTTTGCAGGTGTTGCTTAGAAATTTTATAAGCCCTTATGATAACACTATAAATCTTTTTGTTTCCTCAGGAAAAAGGAAGATTTTAGAGTAGTGTTATGCTGGTGAGATACACCTTATCCCTATCCAGACTCCAGAGTGACCCATCTCTTAAAGGGAACTTACAAACAGCCTGGCTGTGGTTCGGAAGGATGTAGCTTGACATCATTAAGACAACTGCAAATGGCTTTTCTGGGCATTGAGTCTGCTTTGTAAGCAAAATCATTGTTTGGAATTAGTTTTAGACAAAAACATGAAAATTCTTTCCTCCAAATAATAGATTTTATGGGTCTCAACTGTTGAGCAGTTTAAAAAGGGCAGAGTAAAAAGCAACAGTTAACTTCTGAGAACCTTATGAAACTACAGGTCACTCTCAAAAAAGCAAAGGGACACTGTCCTCCCTTTTCCCCCCATGCACAAGCACATGCAAAGACACACACACACACACACACACACACACACACACACACACACAGACACACATACACATAGATACAGATACACACAGACACACATTCATAAACATACACACAGACACACAGATACACCACTCACAAACATACATACCACACACACTCACAGCCCATTGCTCAGTTTGTCAATGAAAGCAAATGATGGAAACGAGGCCTCTGCTGTTAGCCTGGGTAGTGTCTAACCTACACATTAGCTATATTCTTGCTCTATTTTTAATACTGATGATAAGGGACTATCTCTTTTTTTTCAAAGCATTTTAAAATAAAAGGATAAAAAGTTATTATAAAGCACAAAGTGCTAGTCTCACACAACTTTTAGAGTATTTCAGTGAGTCGTAGGCTAAAATCAAGGCAAAAAGCGCAACTTTAGGCCCAGGCTGGCTTGTAGGAAGGATACTTACTGTTAGTGTAAAAAGTCAATGGACCTCAGTCTGTCTTATGAGTTCTCTTAGAAATTTGTTTATAGTAGGCTGAGTGGTCTAGAAGAGCTCTTACTGTGAACAAAATTAAACTTTTTTTCCCTATGGAAGTACATAGTTAATGTAATTTCCTACCTGGAGCAAGACATAGCTTAATGTTAGAAGAAAGTTATAGTCAAAATTTGTGTGTAATTCAGACATGTAAATTTTTTAAGAAGTGGTTTTTAAATTTTTTTAAAGCAATAAAAGGCTTTAGATTTTAAGATTATTAAGAAACATTTACTTTTTATATGTATTAGTTTTTCCAATGTTCTTTAAGTGTGTATGTGTGTGTGCATGAGACACATGTGCATGCACACATGTGCACGCACGCGCGCGCGCATGCGCGCGCGCACACACACACACAGAGAGAGAGAGAGAGAGAGAGAGAGAGAGAGAGAGAGAATATGAATATTTAAGTCTCACAGGCCTTAAATGATTCAGGTAAAGAGGTCATGGAGTTCTAGTGCAGAAATTCACTTTAAGAAACAAAAGGACACCAAGACAGAATTAGTTCTGTGTTTGCTTCAAATCCTGCAGCAAGTTACAGCCCCCAATCTCTTAGTCATATTGAATGTGCAATGTTACATATAAGAAGAAAGCCAAGTATTAATAGCCTTATCCCAGTCATTAAATTTCTAAGTGTGAATCCATATGAAAAAATCTACCCTAGGATAAACTCTATATGGTATGAAGCTGGAAAGATTTCAAACATAAACCTCTAAAAACAACAAGAAAATGTGTAAAATGTAAAAGGAACAAATAAAGGAATCCAGTGATATTCGGTCCTTTTAGACTTTAAGAGCATATGTTTTATAAAAGCAAAACACAACTGTCCAATGGAAGAAATAAAAAAAAATAAATAAGGAAGAAGAAGAAAAAAGAAGAGATTAAAAAGAAGAAGACAAAAAAGCCCTTGCATTTCTTTCACAAACACACAAAGGATCCTTTTCCATTTCATAAGTATGTAGAGCTGTCCTGGAGGGAAGTAAGTCTCTATTATCCAGTGAGAGCAAGTGCCACCCGAGACTGGGACATGAACAGGATAGAACTGGAGACATGACTGTAGGTTATGGTAGCTTTGGACACAGTCATTCTTACTAGTTTGATCTGTTTTACTATAATAAATCAGACTTGAGTCCATTCTTAGGGTTTTTAATCCAGTGCCTCATGATGGTTCATTTGTCTTAAAGCTCTTGATTACTTATAAATTAAGATAAATTTCTTTAAATTTTGAGAATATTTTTTAGATACAATATCACTAATATCTATCAATGAGAACATATATGAAGGTATATAGTAAACTTAAAATAAAAAATCCATTGCAAAAGTACTTAAAATATACATGTAAATTCTCATAGATTACTAATTTATAAAACACTGAGTTGCAAGGTTTTATCATGTGAAAACTAAAACTATCTGTGAGAGTTAAAAATGTAGCAGTTTAACTATGAGCCGTTTTTTTAAGTACACAAAGAACTTTGTATATTAACATCATACAACAAGCTAACATTCTTTTAGAGTTTTTCCATTTATTTGTAAAATAAACACTATATCCCAGAAGGGTAGTAATTCTATTGAAAAAGGTCAGCTAGAAATCTGTTTCTTTTTCTAACTATGGACAACTGTTGCAGGACCTTGTGAAACAGTTGAAGACTCAGATGTAGAGTGATAGGCCTAATAGGACTTGACCCGAACCAACATTAAAACAAATTTTGATGGTATAACATACTTGCAAACACTTAATCCAAAAATTTCCCAGACATAACAAAAGTTGATATTTTATGTGTGAAAACACTGAATTGGGTTCATATTACAAAAAGAACAAGAAAACACTTGTACCAAAACTTCTTCTATTTCTTTAATTTCCTAACCTGCATGTTCTGCCTACCTATGGCATGGAGGACTAACTGGTGTGTGCTGTATGTGAACAAGACTACTATTGAACTTGGGAGTGAGTAAACAGCGGAGTGAGCCTTGGAGGCCCACACTCTGCAAGGCTTCACATGCACAATACGACAGTATCGACTCTGGTAGTGACACTGAGGCCTGGAACTGTTCAGTCAGCATTTTAAACTATTATGAGCTACCTTCTGAACCATTGCCAAGTTAATAGACAATGAAAGATAATGAGCTTGAAATTGGGTGTTAAATTGCATTTTTGGTTCTCTCCCTTTTTGTTGAAGTTTAACTGTTTCCTGGAGAAATAAAGTCATGTTTTCAAGTATCGCCATGTAAATATGTATTTAGGCCTGAAAAAAGGAAAAGGCAGAGAGTGTATTTCATGCTGAAGGTTATATATTAACATAGAAAATGAAAAGGTTCTATATTATAAAAGTGCTATATTGTAAACTATGCTAACCTTATATAAAGATACTGTAGCCAAAGAACATAAGAAGGTAAATTATTCATGGCCTAGATCCACCTTGGAAGCTCAAAAAGCAGATTCCCACTTCAATAACACTTTCAGTAGGGGCTTTTTGTGCAATTTCAATAATGTAAGATGCTTGATTCAGGTAAGGGAAGAGGAGGTGAGTGCCGATGGTACTCTTTACATAAACCATTTGTCTTGACATTTTGAACTGAGACCCATGGACCTGACTCTAAACAAATTGAGAATTTTTTATGACCCATTTTGAACAGGATGAGGGGAATACAACTTTTGAAAGGCATCTTCTTAGTAGCTAAAAAATCAGCAGCAAACTTCACTGTGTTACTCACCTAAATTTTTGAGGGCTTAAGATTTCATTATGATGGGAAGAAAGGCTTATCCTTATTAGTATAATTGTGGAATCTTTCCTTTACTTCCTTTTAAACTAATGAGTTACATTAATCCAGGTTCATTTTTATAAGCCTCTTGGGGCTAAATGTACAGGACAGTCATCTTAGAAAACAATAAATTAAAAAGAAAGCATGTACTGTGCATGAAGTGCACGTATTTCCTAAGACCTAGGTTAATACAACTGGCATCCAGTTTAATTAATCCTTGTTAGTGTAACAACCAATACCCCCTCCCTAGCATGTTTCCTTTAAACATTAGTATGTTAATTAGATGTTTTTTTTTTTTTAAATTTTCTTTGTACTTAAATGTGGTATTTCTATCATGTAAATTTCTTCTCAATAGCTACCTTATAAAGATGTTTTCTTACAATATCTGGTCTCTTGCAGAAACTCTGGAGCCTTTTTGAAAGCTGTTCAGGTGTGGAATACAGATACTCAGCTGCAGGAAAAACAGATACATTTTTAATGAAACAAAAACCTCAAAGCACACACTCGATATTAGTCACTTTACTAATTAAAAATGCATATTGCTCTGTGCCGCCTCATGTTTTACATTATTTAAGCATGATTTTATAAGGTTACCTCAGCTCACAAGGATGTTTAATGCTAAATAAGACTGTGTAGTTGTGCTGTTTAGACATCTCCTCTGGGTGATTAAAATACATTATTCTAATGTAGCACAATGCATATGTGATATATTTAGTGATGAGAATTTTTCAAAGAACCAGTGCTATAGCTGTATGTACTTGGTACAACAGTTGCATATTATTAACTACTCAATTGTTTAAAGAATTTGGTATGACTTTCAATCCTTGAATTTTCTCTGTGTGTATCATTAAAAAAAATCTGTTAGCAATTGCAGCAGTACTGACCTGCTTATAAAAATCCGTCATTATGAGATGTGTATGCTAACAATGAAGAATGCTATTTGAAAACTTGCTTTTTTTGTTATCTTAAAAGAACAGATGGTAAATATAAGCTTACTCTAATGTATTAAAACACATAAATTTTTCCTTAACACTAACATGTTGACTTGCCAAATAAACAATTGCTCCTACTTAAGTTTATTTTCAAACTTTTAGTTTAGCATGAATCCTGTATTAAATCACAACAAAGACAAAGCACATGAAAGCAGCTACCTGGAAATATTTCAGGATAAACCAAGTCTTTGGGACAAAGTGGGTAACAGCCACAGTACACAGCTTCCAACCTGCAGAAACGTCAGAAAGAGGACAAGGGTACAGCAGGCATCGCATCACAGTCAGAAGGGATCTGTTTGTCTAAGACAGCAGTATGAGCCCAGAGCTGAGGGGGACAAAATCATGGTCGGCAGTATACTCCTAAATGCCAGAGTTGCTCTTTGCAAGATTTTATTGATCATACCCGACTTTCATGGGACAGAACCGGCAGCATATGCTTTGTTCACTGAATTAATCAAAGCGCAGCGCTGCATTTTTGTTGTTTCTAAAATACTGTTTAACACATTTTATAATCAGCAGATAAACACATTCAACAACATGGGAAAGTATGGACAGCTTTTCTTAATAATGCTGCAAAGCCTCAGAATGTTCATTTTTCAAAAACCGTTTAAATAAAATAGCAAATACTTTAGCAGGGAAGCCGTAGAAATGATCGAGGCACTTTTAAAAGCATAGGAAAAAAATTTACAATCTGTTGTGATGGGGCATTTTCATTTCAAGCTCAGGCTTTGAAACAATTTGTTATTATGCAGATGTAAAACTCTCCCTTTGTGGAAAAAGTCTTGTTCAAATCATTGTAATAAACATTTTGCTTTTCTGACTAAAAATTCAGCTTACTTTCTATTTTATCAGGGAAGAATACTTTTATTATTAAACAAGCACAAAGTTTCGCATTGTGAGTTTCCCCGGGAGCATCTCCAGGAGGTTCTCTCCCTGTTGCAGTGCTGGGGGGCTAAGCAGAGGAAGGTACTGCCCCTTGCAGTCTTGCTGAGTTTGTATAATGGCTATTGATCTGACATATCATAAACCTTGAAGATACCACTGTCATTTCTGTTGGCTAGAAATTATGCAGTGAAATTCAAAACACTCTTTAAAATATGTTTATTTTATGAGAAACTTTGAATTGCATCCAAAATGTTGACCAAAGGCAGAATTTATTTTGAACTGCAGATTTTTTTCAGTCCAAGAATGATCTGAAGTCATGTCAATATTTACCTTGTTTATTTACAGTGACAGAATACACGCAATTTAAACTGTTTTTAAGTGGGTGATGTTCTCCCTATTTTTATTATGTCAAGCTGAAATTAGTATAAAGGCAAAGTGTTTACTTTGAGGTCCAATTTTAGGAAAAATGCTAGGTTTTTACAAAACACAATAGAAATGAAAAGGTTTTAGTGACCAACTATTCCTTTCAGAAGACAAACTATCTAACCTTTTTCTACATGTGCAGTCTTGTAAGCACAGCTATAAACTACACTGTGCCACAGTACAAATCATTAAGAAAACTTTTGAGCATATCAGCCTGTGATGTACTTCACGAACCAAAAGAAAATGTGCATGGTGTCTAAAGTCACTCCGTTTTAAAATGCTGTGCCAACGGAAAAGCAAATACATATGAACATTCTCTTATAATTACATGAATTAAGAGTGAACTCACAGGCATTTCAGAAAGTGCATATTATCTGCTCTTTAATAATGGATTTGAATTATGCTATACCCTAAAAGAAAATCATTACAGGCTGACTTACGTTTTGAGTTGCTGTATGAGTATATGCCACACTATGTCCAAAATGTCTCTATCAAGTATAATGCCATACAATAAGATAGGAACAGCATTATTTGATGTGAAAGGGAAAATTAAAAACAACAACAGCAACCACTTAGATTTTAGTTTTTATTTGCAAGTAATCATCTAATTCATAGTTGAAGTTCTAATTCATTAAACCAGAACAGTCTCTTTCGGCTAGTTTTGGACTTGTTAAAATACTAGTGTTAATATTTAGCTTGGGATTACATTTTAAAATATATGGACATTTAAAAATAAATCACATAGCATCCTCATAAGTTCCTCATATCTTGTTATTCTGAAAAACACTCCTGATAATACAATTATTCATCATTTCGATCCTTATGCACTACCAGTTAAATAATAAATAGGGTTCCAATTGATCTATTGTTAAAATAACTAGTAAATGACCTTTTTATTCCAATTAACAAATCATCAGCTAAATCTATGAATCTTAATATTCAGATCTATTCACTTCAATTCATACAATTTATCTGCAAATAGTTGTTGGGCTTCTGATTCTAAATATAATTAGCTGATAATTTTGCTTGGCTGAATTACTTTTCTGGAGGGCCTGCAAAGGCTCTCAGTCGCATTATCTAGCAATAATGAATCTGATAGGTGAAATTTTTTACTGTAATGAGGATGAGACACAGTTGTGACACCTGAGTCTACTAATAACAGAAGACTGCTAATTATCGACAGCACTTTTTTTTTGTGTGATGCAAGGAGAAAAAAAAATCCCTCATTATTAAAAAATAAAAAGTTACAATTATAAGTGACACCGGAGGAGAGTAAATAAAATGGAGTGATTAAAACATCGCTGCTTTAAGGGTGTTTTTAATTAAGTGGAAATGCTAATGTTGTCATACTTAGCAGATGGGATTAAAATTAGTTATTGTAAGTAACTCATATTTTATGTTATGGTTTCCACAGCATGTCTACAAGATCTAAGAAAGTGATACATTCCATAAGACATTTTAAAAATGAAATTCTCATACTCTTTACAACTCATAATAATGAACATCATGAATAAACTATTGAAAAAAATCCTGCCAAGGATTTTACCATAGTGACTTAACTAGCAAGGAATGCAACCATAATGTACTGGACTGTTACAGTCTCTCTGATGGTATGCCTTTTTCTCTGCTGATTGCTGCATTCCCTATTTCATTCACACTCAACAAAAACAAAAGTTTGGGACTTGGGAATTTAGCCAACATCAAATGTGGTGTCAAGAAGGTAGGGCCTGGACATAAGGGGAGATCATGACCACCCACTAAGGTGATGTTCTAAACTAAAACAGAGGATGCGGCATGCAACTGCAGATAAAAACCTAATTGCACACTTTCTCCTACTTTATTTGTGTAAAATTTTCCATCTGCTCCATCTAAAGATGTCTAAACTGTTAGTATCAAACCTGCGTTCAGCTGCCAGCTGTGCACATTAAGGATTGCAAAACACCAAGTAAATGAGCCAGCATGAAGCCGAGTGGTAGTGGTCCATCTGCCCAGGGCTGGGGAGGGCCCCGTACCTGGTCCTGTTCAACGCCTGTCTTTGCTTCAGTGGCTAAGGAAGAAAATTAGCCACATTTCTATTTCCATTTCCTGTACCCAATTTATCTGCATATTCCTGGATAACTCCTGTGTATCCAATGAGTATCCTTCCAAGGAAACTTAATGAGTATCGTCTCTTTTTGAAAAGTCTTTGGATATATTTTAATAAAGCCCATTTAGA